>NC_092728.1:22043772-22180167 GCF_047496885.1 Scyliorhinus torazame
TCCGTGAGAGAGCGGGAGGACTGAGAGACACCAGTCAGTGTACAGATATCTCCCTGAGGTAGAGGGACTGAGAGACACCAGTCCGTGTACAGATATCTCCCTGAGAGAGTGGGAGGACTGAGAGACACCAGTCCGTGTACAGATATATTCCTGAGAGAGAGGGGACTGAGGAACACCAGTCAGTGTACAGATATCTCCCTAGATAGAGGACTGAGAGACACCAGTCAGTGTACAGATATCTCCCTGAGAGATAGGATTGAGAGACATCAGTCAGTGTACATATATCTCCCTGAGAGAGAGCGGACTGAGAGACACCAGTGTACAGATAACAACCTGAGAGAGAGGACTGCGAGACACCAGTCAGTGTACAGATATCTACGAGAGAGAGGGAGGACTGAGAGACACCAGTCCGTGTACAGATATCTCCCTGAGAGAGAGAGGGGACTGAGAGACACCTGTGTCCAGATATCTCCCTGAGAGAGAGAGGGGACTGAGAGACACCAGACAGTGTACAGATATCTCGCTGAGAGAGAGGGGACAGAGAGACACCAGACAGTGTTCAGATATCTCCCTGAGAGAGAGAGGGAACTGAGAGACACCAGTCAGTGTACAGATATCTCCCTGAGAGAGAGGGGACTGAGAGACACCAGTCAGTGTACAGATATCTCCCTGAGAGAGAGGGGACTGAGAGACACCGGTCAGTGTACAGATATCTCCCTGAGAGAGAGGGGACTGAGAGACACCAGTCAGTGTACAGATATCTCCCTGAGAGAGTGAGGACTGAGAGACACCAGTGTACAGATATCTCCCTGAGAGAGAGAGGACTGAGAGACACCAGTCAGTGTACAGATACCTCCCTGAGAGATAGGGGACTGAAAGACACCAGTCACTGTACAGATATCTCCCTGAGAGAGAGGGGACTGAGAGACACCAGTCAGTGTACAGATATCTCCCTGAGAGAGAGAGGACTAAGAGACACCAGTCAGTGTACAGATATCTCCCTGAGAGAGAGCGGACTGAGAGACTCCAGACAGGGTACAGATATCTCCCTGAGAGAGAGCGGACTGAGAGACACCAGTCAGTGTACAGATATCTCCCTGAGAGAGAGAGGGGACTGAGAGACACCAGACAGTGTACCGATATCTCCCTGAGAGAGAAAGGGGACTGAGAGACACCAGTGTACAGATATCTCCCTGAGAGAGAGGACTGAGAGACACCAGTCAGTGTACAGATATCTCCCTGAGAGAGAGGGAGGCCTGAGAGACACAAGTCAGTGTTCAGATATCTCCCTGAGAGAGAGAGGGGACTGAGACACACCAGTGTACAGATATCTCCCTGAGCGTGAGGGGACAGAGAGACACCAGTCAGTGTACAGATATCTCCCTGAGAGAGAGAGTGGACTGAGAGACACCAGACAGTGTACAGATATCTCTCTGAGAGAGAGGGGACTGAGGGACACCAGTCAGTGTACAGATATCTCCCTGAGCGAGAGAGAGGACTGAGAGACACCAGTCAGTGTACAGATATCTCCCTGAGAGAGAGAGGACTGAGATACACCAGTCCGTGTACAGATATCTCCCTGAGAGAGGGGGACTGAGGGACACCAGTCAGTGTACAGATATCTCCCTGAGAGAGAGGGGGACTGAGAGACACCAGACAGTGTACAGATATCTCCCTGAGAGAGGGGAACTGATGAACACCAGTCAGTGTACAGATATCTCCCTAGATAGAGGACTGAGAGACACCAGTCAGTGTACAGATATCTCCCTGAGAGATAGGATTGAGAGACATCAGTCAGTGTACATATATCTCCCTGGGAGAGAGGGGACTGAGAGACACCAGTGTCCAGATATCTCCCTGAGAGAGAGAGGGGACTGAGAGACACCAGACAGTGTACAGATATCTCCCTGAGAGAGAGAGGGGACTGAGAGACACCTGTGTCCAGATATCTCCCTGAGAGAGAGAGGGGACTGAGAGACACCAGACAGTGTACCGATATCTCCCTGATAGAGAGGGACTGAGAGACACCAGTCAGTGTTCAGATATCTCCCTGAGAGAGAGGGGACTGAGAGACACCAGTCAGTGTACCGATATCTCCCTGAGAGAGAGGGGACTGAGAGACACCAGTCAGTGTACAGATATCTCCCTGAGAGAGAGGGACTGAGAGACACCAGTCAGTGTACAGATATCTCCCTGAGAGAGAGGGACTGAGAGACACCAGTCAGTGGACAGATATCTCCCTGAGAGAGAGGGACTGAGAGACACCGGTCAGTGTACCGATATCTCCGAGAGAGAGGGAGGACTGAGAGACACCAGTCCGTGTACAGATACCTCCCTGAGAGAGAGGGAGGACTGAGAGACACCAGTCAGTGTACAGATATCTCCCTGAGGGAGAGGGACTGAGAGACACCGGTCAGTGTACCGATATCTCCCTGAGAGAGTGGGAGGACTGAGAGACACCAGTCCGTGTACAGATATCTCCCTGAGAGAGAGAGGGGACTGAGAGACACCAGTGTCCAGATATCTCCCTGAGAGAGAGAGGGGACTGAGAGACACCAGTCAGTGTACAGATATATTCATGACAGAGAGGGGACTGAGAGACACCAGTCAGTGTACAGATATCTCCCTGAGAGAGGGGGACTGAGGAACACCAGTCAGTGTACAGATATCTTCCTGAGAGAGAGGACTGAGAGACACCGGTCAGTGTACCGATATCTCCCTGAGAGAGAGGGACTGAGAGACACCAGTCAGTGTACAGATATCTCCCTGAGAGAGAGGGGACTGAGAGACACCAGTCAGTGTTCAGATATCACCCTGAGAGAGACGGGACTGAGAGACACCAGTCAGAGTACAGATATCTCCCTGAGAGAGAGGGACTGAGAGACACCAGTCAGTGTACAGATATCTCCCTGAGAGAGAGGGACTGAGAGACACCAGTCAGTGTACAGATATCTCCCTGAGAGAGAGGGACTGAGAGACACCGGTCAGTGTACCGATATCTACCTGAGAGAGACGGAGGACTGAGAGACACCAGTCCGTGTACAGATATCTCACTGAGAGAGAGAGGGGACTGAGAGACACCGGTCAGTGTACAGATATCTCCCTGAGAGAGAGGGAGGACTGAGAGACACCAGTCAGTGTACCGATATCTACCTGAGAGAGACGGAGGACTGAGAGACACCAGTCAGTGTACAGATATCTCACTGAGAGAGAGAGGGGACTGAGAGACACCGGTCAGTGTACAGATATCTCCCTGAGAGAGAGGGAGGACTGAGAGACACCAGTCAGTGTACAGATATCTCCCTGAGGTAGAGGGACTGAGAGACACCGGTCAGTGTACCGATATCTCCCTGATAGAGAGGGAGGACTGAGAGACACCAGTCAGTGTACAGATATCTCCCCGAGGGAGAAAGGGGACTGAGAGACAGCAGTGTACAGATAACTACCTGAGAGAGAGGACTGAGAGACACCAGTCAGTGTACAGATATCTCCCTGAGAGAGTGGGAGGACTGAGAGACACCAGTCCGTGTACAGATATCTCCCTGAGAGAGAGGGGGACTGAGAGACACCAGTCAGTGTAGAGATATCTCCCTGAGAGAGGGGACTGCGAGACACCTGTCAGTGTACAGATATCTCCCTGAGAGAGAGAGGGGACTGAGAGACACCAGTGTACAGATATCTCCCTGAGCGTGAGGGGACAGAGAGACACCAGTCAGTGTACAGATATCTCCCTGAGAGAGAGAGGGGAATGAGAGACACCAGACAGTGTACAGATATCTCCCTGAGACAGAGAGGGAACTGAGAGACACCAGTGTACAGATATCTCCATGAGAGAGAGAGGGGACTGAGAGACACCAGACAGTGTACAGATATATCTCTGAGAGAGAGGGGACTTACGGACACCAGTCAGTGTACAGATATCTCCCTGAGAGAGAGAGAGGACTGAGAGACACCAGTCAGTGTACAGATATCTCCCTGAGAGAGAGAGGACTGAGAGACACCAGTCCGTGTACAGATATCTCCCATAGAGAGGGGGACTGAGGGACACCAGTCAGTGTACAGATATCTCCCTGAGAGAGAGGGGGACTGAGAGACACCAGACAGTGTACAGATATCTCCCTGAGAGAGGGGGACTGAGGAACACCAGTCAGTGTACAGATATCTTCCTGAGAGAGAGAGGACTGAGAGACACCAGTGTACAGATATCTCCGTGAGAGAGCGAGGGGACTGAGTGACACCAGTCAGTGTACAGATATCTCCCGGAGAGAGAGAGAGGGGACTGAGAGACACTAGTCAGTGTACAGATATCTCCCTGAGAGAGGACTGAGAGACACCAGTCAGTGTACAGATATCTCCCTGAGAGAGAGGGGGACTGAGAGACACCAGTCACTGTAGAGATATCTCCCTGAGAGAGGGTACTGCGAGACACCAGTCAGTGTACAGATATCTCCCTGAGAGAGAGAGGGGACTGAGAGACACCAGTGTACAGATATCTCCCTGAGCGTGAGGGGACAGAGAGACACCAGTCAGTGTACAGATATCTCCCTGAGAGAGAGAGGGGAATGAGAGACACCAGACAGTGTACAGATATCTCCCTGAGAGAGAGAGGGAACTGAGAGACACCAGTGTCCAGATATCTCCATGAGAGAGAGAGGGGACTGAGAGACACCAGACAGTGTACAGATATCTCTCTGAGAGAGAGGGGACTTAGGAACACCAGTCAGTGTACAGATATCTCCCTGAGAGAGAGAGAGGACTGAGAGACACCAGTCAGTGTACAGATATCTCCCTGAGAGAGAGAGGACTGAGAGACACCAGTCCGTGTACAGATATCTCCCTGAGAGAGAGGGACTGAGAGACACCAGTCAGTGTACAGATATCTCCCTGAGAGAGAGGGACTGAGAGACACCGGTCAGTGTACCGATATCTACCTGAGAGAGACGGAGGACTGAGAGACACCAGTCCGTGTACAGATATCTCCGTGAGAGAGAGTGAGGACTGAGAGACATCAGTCAGTGTACAGATATCTCCCTGAGGTAGAGGGACTGAGAGACACCGGTCAGTGTACCGATATATCCCTGATAGAGAGAGAGGACTGAGAGACACCAGTCAGTGTACAGATATCTCCCTGAGAGAGTGGGAGGACTGAAAGACACCAGTCCGTGTACAGATATATTCCTGAGAGAGAGGGGACTGAGGAACACCAGTCAGTGTACAGATATCTCCCTAGATAGAGGACTGAGAGACACCAGTCAGTGTACAGATATCTCCCTGAGAGATAGGATTGAGAGACATCAGTCAGTGTACATATATCTCCCTGGGAGAGAGGGGACTGAGAGACACCAGTCAGTGTACAGATATCTCCCTGAGAGAGAGAGGACTGAGAGACACCAGTCAGTGTACAGATATCTACGAGAGAGAGGGGACTGAGAGACACCAGTCAGTGTACAGATATCTCCCTGAGCGAGAGAGGGGACTGAGAGACACCTGTGTCCAGATATCTCCCTGAGAGAGAGAGGGGACTGAGAGACACCAGTCAGTGTACAGATATCTCGCTGAGAGAGAGGGGACAGAGAGACACCAGTCAGTGTACAGATATCTCCCTGAGAGAGAGCGGACTGAGAGACACCGGTCAGTGTACAGATATCTCCCTGAGAGAGAGGAGACTGAGAGACACCAGTCAGTGTACAGATATCTCCCTGAGAGAGAAAGGGGACTGAGAGACACCAGTGTACAGATATCTCCCTGAGAGAGAGGACTGAGAGACACCAGTCAGTGTACAGATATCTCCCTGAGAGAGAGGGAGGCCTGAGAGACACCAGTCAGTGTTCAGATATCTCCCTGAGAGAGAGAGGGGACTGAGACACACCAGTGTACAGATATCTCCCTGAGCGTGAGGGGACAGAGAGACACCAGTCAGTGTACAGATATCTCCCTGAGAGAGAGAGGGTACTGAGAGACACCAGACAGTGTACAGATATCTCTCTGAGAGAGAGGGGACTGAGGGACACCAGTCAGTGTACAGATATCTCCCTGAGCGAGAGAGAGGACTGAGAGACACCAGTCAGTGTACAGATATCTCCCTGAGAGAGAGAGGACTGAGATACACCAGTCCGTGTACAGATATCTCCCTGAGAGAGAGGGAGGCCTGAGAGACACCAGTCAGTGTTCAGATATCTCCCTGAGAGAGAGAGGGGACTGAGACACACCAGTGTACAGATATCTCCCTGAGCGTGAGGGGACAGAGAGACACCAGTCAGTGTACAGATATCTCCCTGAGAGAGAGAGGGGACTGAGAGACACCAGACAGTGTACAGATATCTCTCTGAGAGAGAGGGGACTGAGGGACACCAGTCAGTGTACAGATATCTCCCTGAGCGAGAGAGAGGACTGAGAGACACCAGTCAGTGTACAGATATCTCCCTGAGAGAGGGGGACTGAGGAACACCAGTCAGTGTACAGATATCTTCCTGAGAGAGAGGGGACTGAGGAACACCAGTCAGTGTACAGATATCTTCCTGAGAGAGAGGACTGAGAGACACCGGTCAGTGTACCGATATCTCCCTGAGAGAGAGGGACTGAGAGACACCAGTCAGTGTTCAGATATCACCCTGAGAGAGAGGGGACTGAGAGACACCAGTCAGTGTACAGATATCTCCCTGAGAGAGAGAGAGGGGACTGAGAGATACCAGTCAGTGTACAGATATCTCCCTGAGAGAGAGGGGACTGAGAGACACCAGTCAGTGTACAGATATCTCCCTGAGAGAGAGGGACTGAGAGACACCAGTCAGTGTACAGATATCTCTCTGAGAGAGACGGGACTGAGAGACACCAGTCAGTGTACAGATATCTCCCTGAGAGAGAGGGACTGAGAGACACCAGTCAGTGGACAGATATCTCCCTGAGAGAGAGGGACTGAGAGACACCGGTCAGTGTACCGATATCTCCGAGACAGAGGGAGGACTGAGAGACACCAGTCCGTGTACAGATCCCTCCCTGAGAGAGAGGGAGGACTGAGAGACACCAGTCAGTGTACAGATATCTCCCTGAGGGAGAGGGACTGAGAGACACCGGTCAGTGTACCGATATCTCCCTGATAGAGAGGGAGGACTGAGAGACACCAGTCAGTGTACAGATATCTCCCTGAGGGAGAAAGGGGACTGAGAGACAGCAGTGTACAGATAACTACCTGAGAGAGAGGACTGAGAGACGCCAGTCAGTGTACAGATATCTCCCTGAGAGAGAGAGGACTGAGAGACACCAGTCAGTGTACAGATATCTCCCTGAGGGAGAGGGAATGAGAGACACCGGTCAGTGTACCGATATCTCCCTGATAGAGAGGGAGGACTGAGAGACACCAGTCAGTGTACAGATAACTACCTGAGAGAGGGGACTGAGAGACACCAGTCAGTGTACAGATATCTCCCTGAGAGAGTGGGAGGACTGAGAGACACCAGTCCGTGTACAGATATCTCCCTGAGAGAGAGAGGGGACTGAGAGACACCAGTGTCCAGATATCTCCCTGAGAGAGAGAGGGGACTGAGAGACACCAGTCAGTGTACAGATATATTCATGACAGAGAGGGGACTGAGAGACACCAGTCAGTGTACAGATATCTCCCTGAGAGAGGGGGACTGAGGAACACCAGTCAGTGTACAGATATCTTCCTGAGAGAGAGGACTGAGAGACACCGGTCAGTGTACCGATATCTCCCTGAGAGAGAGGGACTGAGAGACACCAGTCAGTGTACAGATCTCTCCCTGAGAGAGAGGGGACTGAGAGACACCAGTCAGTGTTCAGATATCACCCTGAGAGAGACGGGACTGAGAGACACCAGTCAGAGTACAGATATCTCCCTGAGAGAGAGGGACTGAGAGACACCAGTCAGTGTACAGATATCTCCCTGAGAGGGAGGGACTGAGAGACACCAGTCAGTGTACAGATATCTCCCTGAGAGAGAGGGACTGAGAGACACCGGTCAGTGTACCGATATCTACCTGAGAGAGACGGAGGACTGAGAGACACCAGTCCGTGTACAGATATCTCCCTGAGAGAGAGGGAGGACTGAGAGACACCAGTCAGTGTACAGATATCTCCCTGAGGTAGAGGGACTGAGAGACACCGGTCAGTGTACCGATATCTCCCTGATAGAGAGGGAGGACTGAGAGACACCAGTCAGTGTACAGATATCTCCCCGAGGGAGAAAGGGGACTGAGAGACAGCAGACAGTGTACAGATAACTACCTGAGAGAGAGGACTGAGAGACACCAGTCAGTGTACAGATATCTCCCTGAGAGAGTGGGAGGACTGAGAGACACCAGTCAGTGTACAGATAACTACCTGAGAGAGAGGACTGAGAGACACCAGTCAGTGTACAGATATCTCCCTGAGAGAGTGGGAGGACTGAGAGACACCAGTCCGTGTACAGATATCTCCCTGAGAGAGAGGGGGACTGAGAGACACCAGTCAGTGTAGAGATATCTCCCTGAGAGAGGGGACTGCGAGACACCTGTCAGTGTACAGATATCTCCCTGAGAGAGAGAGGGGACTGCGAGACACCAGTGTACAGATATCTCCCTGAGCGTGAGGGGACAGAGAGACACCAGTCAGTGTACAGATATCTCCCTGAGAGAGAGAGGGGAATGAGAGACACCAGACAGTGTACAGATATCTCCCTGAGACAGAGAGGGAACTGAGAGACACCAGTGTACAGATATCTCCATGAGAGAGAGAGGGGACTGAGAGACACCAGACAGTGTACAGATATCTCTCTGAGAGAGAGGGGACTTACGGACACCAGTCAGTGTACAGATATCTCCCTGAGAGAGAGAGAGGACTGAGAGACACCAGTCAGTGTACAGATATCTCCCTGAGAGAGAGAGGACTGAGAGACACCAGTCCGTGTACAGATATCTCCCATAGAGAGGGGGACTGAGGGACACCAGTCAGTGTACAGATATCTCCCTGAGCGAGAGAGGGGACTGAGAGACACCTGTGTCCAGATATCTCCCTGAGAGAGAGAGGGGACTGAGAGACACCAGTCAGTGTACAGATATCTCGCTGAGAGAGAGGGGACAGAGAGACACCAGTCAGTGTACAGATATCTCCCTGAGAGAGAGCGGACTGAGAGACACCGGTCAGTGTACAGATATCTCCCTGAGAGAGAGGGGACTGAGAGACACCAGTCAGTGTACAGATATCTCCCAGAGAGAGTGAGGACTGAGAGACACCAGTGTACAGATATCTCCCTGAGAGAGAGAGGGGACTGAGAGACACCAGACAGTGTACAGATATCTCGCTGAGAGAGAGGGGACAGAGAGACACCAGACAGTGTTCAGATATCTCCCTGAGAGAGAGAGTGAACTGAGAGACACCAGTCAGTGTACAGATACCTCCCTGAGGGATAGGGGACTGAAAGACACCAGTCACTGTACAGATATCTCCCTGAGAGAGAGGGGACTGAGAGACACCAGTCAGTGTACAGATATCTCCCTGAGAGAGAGAGGACTAAGAGACACCAGTCAGTGTACAGATATCTCCCTGAGAGAGAGCGGACTGAGAGACTCCAGACAGGGTACAGATATCTCCCTGAGAGAGAGCGGACTGAGAGACACCAGTCAGTCTACAGATATCTCCCTGAGAGAGAGAGGGGACTGAGAGACACCAGACAGTGTACCGATATCTCCCTGAGAGAGAAAGGGGACTGAGAGACACCAGTCAGTGTACAGATATCTCCCTGAGAGAGAAAGGGGTCTGAGAGACACCAGTGTACAGATATCTCCCTGAGAGAGAGGACTGAGAGACACCAGTCAGTGTACAGATATCTCCCTGAGAGAGAGGGAGGACTGAGAGACACCAGTCAGTGTTCAGATATCTCCCTGAGAGAGAGAGGGGACTGAGACACACCAGTGTACAGATATCTCCCTGAGCGTGAGGGGACAGAGAGACACCAGTCAGTGTACAGATATCTCCCTGAGAGAGAGAGGGGACTGAGAGACACCAGACAGTGTACAGATATCTCCCTGAGAGAGGGGGACTGAGGGACACCAGTCAGTGTACAGATATCTCCCTGAGAGAGAGGGGGACTGAGAGACACCAGACAGTGTACAGATATCTCCCTGAGAGAAGGGGACTGAGGAACACCAGTCAGTGTACAGATATCTTCCTGAGAGAGAGAGGACTGAGAGACACCAGTGTACAGATATCTCCCTGAGCGTGAGGGGACAGAGAGACACCAGTCAGTGTACAGATATCTCCCTGAGAGAGAGAGAGGACTGAGAGACACCAGTCAGTATACAGATATCTCCCTGAGAGAGAGAGGACTGAGATACACCAGTCCGTGTACAGATATCTCCCTGAGAGAGGGGGACTGAGGGACACCAGTCAGTGTACAGATATCTCCCTGAGAGAGAGGGGGACTGAGAGACACCAGACAGTGTACAGATATCTCCCTGAGAGAAGGGGACTGAGGAACACCAGTCAGTGTACAGATATCTTCCTGAGAGAGAGAGGACTGAGAGACACCAGTGTACAGATATCTCCCTGAGCGTGAGGGGACAGAGAGACACCAGTCAGTGTACAGATACCTCCCTTAGAGAGAGAGAGGACTGAGAGACACCAGTCAGTATACAGATATCTCCCTGAGAGAGAGAGGACTGAGATACACCAGTCCGTGTACAGATATCTCCCTGAGAGAGAGAGGACTGAGAGACACCAGTCCGTGTACAGATATCTCCCTGAGAGAGAGGGACTGAGAGACACCAGTCAGTGTACAGATATCTCCCTGTGAGAGAGGGACTGAGAGACACCGGTCAGTGTACCGATATCTACCTGAGAGAGACGGAGGACTGAGAGACACCAGTCCGTGTACAGATATCTCCGTGAGAGAGAGTGAGGACTGAGAGACACCAGTCAGTGTACAGATATCTCCCTGAGGTAGAGGGACTGAGAGACACCAGTCAGTGTACCGATATCTCCCTGATAGAGAGGGAGGACTGAGAGACACCAGTCAGTGTACAGATATCTCCCTGAGGGAGAAAGGGGACTGAGAGACAGCAGTGTACAGATAACTACCTGAGAGAGAGGACTGAGAGACACCAGTCAGTGTCCAGATATCTCCCTGAGAGAGTGGGAGGACTGAGAGACACCAGTCCGTGTACAGATATATTCCTGAGAGAGAGGGGACTGAGGAACACCAGTCAGTGTACAGATATCTCCCTGAGAGATAGGATTGAGAGACATCAGTCAGTGTACATATATCTCCCTGGGAGAGAGGGGACTGAGAGACACCAGTCAGTGTACAGATATCTACGAGAGAGAGGGAGGACTGAGAGACACCAGTCAGTGTACATATATCTCCCTGGGAGAGAGGGGACTGAGAGACACCAGTGTACAGATAACAACCTGAGAGAGAGGACTGCGAGACACCAGTCAGTGTACAGATATCTACGAGAGAGAGGGAGGACTGAGAGACACCAGTCCGTGTACAGATATCTCCCTGAGAGAGAGAGGGGACTGAGAGACACCTGTGTCCAGATATCTCCCTGAGAGAGAGAGGGGACTGAGAGACACCAGACAGTGTACAGATATCTCGCTGAGAGAGAGGGGACAGAGAGACACCAGACAGTGTTCAGATATCTCCCTGAGAGAGAGAGGGAACTGAGAGACACCAGTCAGTGTACAGATATCTCCCTGAGAGAGAGCGGACTGAGAGACACCGGTCAGTGTACAGATATCTCCCTGAGAGAGAGGGGACTGAGAGACACCAGTCAGTGTACAGATATCTCCCTGAGAGAGTGAGGACTGAGAGACACCAGTGTACAGATATCTCCCTGAGAGAGAGAGGGGACTGAGAGACACCAGACAGTGTACAGATATCTCGCTGAGAGAGAGGGGACAGAGAGACACCAGACAGTGTTCAGATATCTCCCTGAGAGAGAGGGGGAACTGAGAGACACCAGTCAGTGTACAGATACCTCCCTGAGGGATAGGGGACTGAAAGACACCAGTCACTGTACAGATATCTCCCTGAGAGAGAGGGGACTGAGAGACACCAGTCAGTGTACAGATATCTCCCTGAGAGAGAGAGGACTAAGAGACACCAGTCAGTGTACAGATATCTCCCTGAGAGAGAGCGGACTGAGAGACTCCAGACAGGGTACAGATATCTCCCTGAGAGAGAGCGGACTGAGAGACACCAGTCAGTGTACAGATATCTCCCTGAGAGAGAGAGGGGACTGAGAGACACCAGACAGTGTACCGATATCTCCCTGAGAGAGAAAGGGGACTGAGAGACACCAGTCAGTGTACAGATATCTCCCTGAGAGAGAAAAGGGTCTGAGAGACACCAGTGTACAGATATCTCCCTGAGAGAGAGGACTGAGAGACACCAGTCAGTGTTCAGATATCTCCCTGAGAGAGAGAGGGGACTGAGACACACCAGTGTACAGATATCTCCCTGAGCGTGAGG
Source organism: Scyliorhinus torazame (assembly GCF_047496885.1). NCBI lineage: Eukaryota > Metazoa > Chordata > Chondrichthyes > Carcharhiniformes > Scyliorhinidae > Scyliorhinus > Scyliorhinus torazame. Next base: position 22,056,242 of record NC_092728.1, read on the forward strand.
GGACAGAGAGACACCAGTCAGTGTACAGATATCTCCCTGAGAGAGAGAGGGGACTGAGAGACACCAGACAGTGTCAGATATCTCTCTGAGAGAGAGGGGACTGAGGGACACCAGTCAGTGTACAGATGTCTCCCTGAGAGAGAGAGAGGACTGAGAGACACCAGTCAGTGTACAGATATCTCCCTGAGAGAGAGAGGACTGAGATACACCAGTCCGTGTACAGATATCTCCCTGAGAGAGGGGGACTGAGGGACACCAGTCAGTGTACAGATATCTCCCTGAGAGAGAGGGGGACTGAGAGACACCAGACAGTGTACAGATATCTCCCTGAGAGAAGGGGACTGAGGAACACCAGTCAGTGTACAGATATCTTCCTGAGAGAGAGAGGACTGAGAGACACCAGTGTACAGATATCTCGCTGAGCGTGAGGGGACAGAGAGACACCAGTCAGTGTACAGATATCTCCCTGAGAGAGAGAAAGGACTGAGAGACACCAGTCAGTATACAGATATCTCCCTGAGAGAGAGAGGACTGAGATACACCAGTCCGTGTACAGATATCTCCCTGAGAGAGGGGGACTGAGGGACACCAGTCAGTGTACAGATATCTCCCTGAGAGAGAGGACTGAGGGACACCAGTCAGTGTACAGATATCTCCCTGAGAGAGAGGAAGGACTGAGGAACACCAGTCAGTGTACAGATATCTTCCTGAGAGAGAGAGGACTGAGAGACACCAGTGTACAGATATCTCCGTGAGAGAGCGAGGGAACTGAGTGACACCAGTCAGTGTACAGATATCTCCCGGAGAGAGAGAGGGGACTGAGAGACACCAGTCAGTGTACAGATATCTCCCTGAGAGAGGACTGAGAGACACCAGTCAGTGTACAGATATCTCCCTGATAGAGAGGGGGACTGAGAGACACCAGTCAGTGTACAGATATCTCCCTGAGAGAGGGGACTGCGAGACACCAGTCAGTGTACAGATATCTCCCTCGGAGAGAGGGGACTGCGAGACACCAGTCAGTGTGCAGATATCTCCCTGAGAGAGGGGGACTGAGGAACACCAGTCAGTGTACAGATATCTTCCTGAGAGAGAGGGGACTGAGGAACACCAGTCAGTGTACAGATATCTTCCTGAGAGAGAGGACTGAGAGACACCGGTCAGTGTACCGATATCTCCCTGAGAGAGAGGGACTGAGAGACACCAGTCAGTGCACAGATATCTCCCTGAGAGAGAGGGGACTGAGAGACACCAGTCAGTGTACAGATATCTCCCTGAGAGAGAGGAACTGAGAGACACCAGTCAGTGTACAGATATCTCCCTGAGAGAGAGGGACTGAGAGACACCAGTCAGTGTACAGATATCTCCCTGAGAGAGAGGGACTGAAGACACCGGTCAGTGTACCGATATATTGGGGCAGCACGGTAGCACAAGTGGATAGCACTGTGGCTTCACAGCGCCAGGGTCCCAGGTTCGATTCCCCGCTGGGTCACTGTGTGTGTGGAGTCTGCACGTTCTCCCCGTGTCTGCGTGGGTTTCCTCCGGGTGCTCCGGTTTCCTCCCACAGTCCAAAGACGTGCAGGTTAGGTGGATTGGCCATGATAAATTGCCCTTAGTGACCAAAAAGGTTGGGAGGGGTTACGGGGATAGGGGGAAGTGAGGGCTTAAGTGGGTCGGTGCAGACTCGATGGGCCGAATGGCTTCCTTCTGCACTGTATGTTCTATGTTCTATGTTCTATCTCCTTGAGAGAGAGGGAGGACTGAGAGACACCAGTCCGTGTACAGATACCTCCCTGAGAGAGAGGGAGGACTGAGAGACTCCAGTCAATGTACAGATATCTCCCTGAGGGAGAGGGACTGAGAGACACCGGTCAGTGTACCGATATCTCCCTGATAGAGAGGGAGGACTGAGAGACACCAGTCAGTGTACAGATATCTCCCTGAGGGAGAAAGGGGACTGAGAGACAGCAGTGTACAGATAACTACCTGAGAGAGAGGACTGAGAGACACCAGTCAGTGTACAGATAACTACCTGAGAGAGAGGACTGAGAGACACCAGTCAGTGTACAGATATCTCCCTGAGAGAGTGGGAGGACTGAGAGACACCAGTCTGTGTACAGATATCTCCCTGAGAGAGAGAGGGGACTGAGAGACACCAGTGTCCAGATATCTCCTTGAGAGAGAGAGGGGACTGAGAGACACCAGTCAGTGTACAGATATATTCATGAGAGAGAGGGGACTGAGAGACACCAGTCAGTGTACAGATATCTTCCTGAGAGAGAGGGGACTGAGAGACACCAGTCAGTGTTCAGATATCTCCCTGAGAGAGAGGTGACTGAGAGACACCAGTCAGAGTACAGATATCTCCCTGAGAGAGAGGGACTGAGAGACACCAGTCAGTGTACAGATATCTCCGAGAGAGAGGGACTGAGAGACACCAGTCAGTGTACAGATATCTCCCTGAGAGAGAGGGACTGAGAGACACCGGTCAGTGTACCGATATCTACCTGAGAGAGACGGAGGACTGAGAGACACCAGTCCGTGTACAGATATCTCCCTGAGAGAGAGGGAGGACTGAGAGACACCAGTCAGTGTACAGATATCTCCCTGAGGTAGAGGGACTGAGAGACACCGGTCAGTGTACCGATATCTCCCTGATAGAGAGGGAGGACTGAGAGACACCAGTCAGTGTACAGATATCTCCCTGAGGGAGAAAGGGGACTGAGAGACAGCAGTGTACAGATAACTACCTGAGAGCGAGGACTGAGAGACACCAGTCAGTGTACAGATATCGCCCTGAGAGAGTGGGAGGACTGAGAGACACCAGTCCGTGTACAGATATCTCCCTGAGAGAGAGGGGGACTGAGAGACACCAGTCAGTGTAGAGATATCTCCCTGAGAGAGGGGACTGCGAGACACCAGTCAGTGTACAGATATCTCCCTGAGAGAGAGAGGGGACTGAGAGACACCAGTGTACAGATATCTCCCTGAGCGTGAGGGGACAGAGAGACACCAGTCAGTGTACAGATATCTCCCTGAGAGAGAGAGGGGAATGAGAGACACCAGACAGTGTACAGATATCTCCCTGAGACAGAGAGGGAACTGAGAGACACCAGTGTACAGATATCTCCATGAGAGAGAGAGGGGACTGAGAGACACCAGACAGTGTACAGATATCTCTCTGAGAGAGAGGGGACTTAGGGACACCAGTCAGTGTACAGATATCTCCCTGAGAGAGAGGGTACTGAGAGACACCAGTCAGTGTACAGATATCTCCCTGAGAGAGAGAGGGGAATGAGAGACACTAGACAGTGTACAGATATCTCCCTGAGACAGAGAGGGAACTGAGAGACACCAGTGTACAGATATCTCCATGAGAGAGAGAGGGGACTGAGAGACACCAGACAGTGTACAGATATCTCTCTGAGAGAGAGGTGACTTAGGGACACCAGTCAGTGTACAGATATCTCCCTGAGAGAGAGAGAGGACTGAGAGACACCAGTCAGTGTACAGATATCTCCCTGAGAGAGAGAGGACTGAGAGACACCAGTCCGTGTACAGATATCTCCCTGAGCGTGAGGGGACAGAGAGACACCAGTCAGTGTACAGATATCTCCCTGAGAGAGCGAGGGGAATGAGAGACACCAGACAGTGTACAGATATCTCCCTGAGACAGAGAGGGAACTGAGAGACACCAGTGTACAGATATCTCCATGAGAGAGAGAGGGGACTGAGAGACACCAGACAGTGTACAGATATCTCTCTGAGAGAGAGGGGACTTAGGGACACCAGTCAGTGTACAGATATCTCCCTGAGAGAGAGAGAGGACTGAGAGACACCAGTCAGTGTACAGATATCTCCCTGAGAGAGAGAGGACTGAGAGACACCAGTCCGTGTACAGATATCTCCCTGAGAGAGAGGGGGACTGAGAGACACCAGACAGTGTACAGATATCTCCCTGAGAGAGGGGGACTGAGGAACACCAGTCAGTGTACAGATATCTTCCTGAGAGAGAGAGGAGTGAGAGACACCAGTGTACAGATATCTCCGTGAGAGAGCGAGGGGACTGAGTGACACCAGTCAGTGTACAGATATCTCCCGGAGAGAGAGAGGGGACTGAGAGACACTAGTCAGTGTACAGATATCTCCCTGAGAGAGGACTGAGAGACACCAGTCAGTGTACAGATATCTCCCTGAGAGAGAGGGGGACTGAGAGACACCAGTCACTGTACAGATATCTCCCTGAGAGAGGGGACTGCGAGACACCAGTCAGTGTACAGATATCTCCCTGAGAGAGAGAGGGGACTGAGAGACACCAGTGTACAGATATCTCCCTGAGCGTGAGGGGACAGAGAGACACCAGTCAGTGTACAGATATCTCCCTGAGAGAGAGAGGGGAATGAGAGACACCAGACAGTGTACAGATATCTCCCTGAGAGAGAGAGGGAACTGAGAGACACCAGTGTACAGATATCTCCATGAGAGAGAGAGGGGACTGAGAGACACCAGACAGTGTACAGATATCTCTCTGAGAGAGAGGTGACTTAGGGACACCAGTCAGTGTACAGATATCTGCCTGAGAGAGAGAGAGGACTGAGAGACACCAGTCAGTGTACAGATATCTCCCTGAGAGAGAGAGGACTGAGAGACACCAGTCCGTGTACAGATATCTCCCTGAGCGTGAGGGGACAGAGAGACACCAGTCAGTGTACAGATATCTCCCTGAGAGAGCGAGGGGAATGAGAGACACCAGACAGTGTACAGATATCTCCCTGAGACAGAGAGGGAACTGAGAGACACCAGTGTACAGATATCTCCATGAGAGAGAGAGGGGACTGAGAGACACCAGACAGTGTACAGATATCTCTCTGAGAGAGAGGGGACTTGGGGACACCAGTCAGTGTACAGATATCTCCCTGAGAGAGAGAGAGGACTGAGAGACACCAGTCAGTGTACAGATATCTCCCTGAGAGAGAGAGGACTGAGAGACACCAGTCCGTGTACAGATATCTCCCTGAGAGAGAGGGGGACTGAGAGACACCAGACAGTGTACAGATATCTCCCTGAGAGAGGGGGACTGAGGAACACCAGTCAGTGTACAGATATCTTCCTGAGAGAGAGAGGAGTGAGAGACACCAGTGTACAGATATCTCCGTGAGAGAGCGAGGGGACTGAGTGACACCAGTCAGTGTACAGATATCTCCCGGAGAGAGAGAGGGGACTGAGAGACACTAGTCAGTGTACAGATATCTCCCTGAGAGAGGACTGAGAGACACCAGTCAGTGTACAGATATCTCCCTGAGAGAGAGGGGGACTGAGAGACACCAGTCACTGTAGAGATATCTCCCTGAGAGAGGGGACTGCGAGACACCAGTCAGTGTACAGATATCTCCCTGAGAGAGAGAGGGGACTGAGAGACACCAGTGTACAGATATCTCCCTGAGCGTGAGGGGACAGAGAGACACCAGTCAGTGTACAGATATCTCCCTGAGAGAGAGAGGGGAATGAGAGACACCAGACAGTGTTCAGATATCTCCCTGAGAGAGAGAGGGAACTGAGAGACACCAGTGTACAGATATCTCCATGAGAGAGAGAGGGGACTGAGAGACACCAGACAGTGTACAGATATCTCCCTGAGAGAGAGAGAGGACTGAGAGACACCAGTCAGTGTACAGATATCTCCCTGAGAGAGAGAGGACTGAGAGACACCAGTCCGTGTACAGATATCTCCCTGAGAGAGGGGGACTGAGGGACACCAGTCAGTGTACAGATATCTCCCTGAGAGAGAGGGGGACTGAGAGACACCAGACAGTGTACAGATATCTCCCTGAGAGAGGGGGACTGAGGAACACCAGTCAGTGTACAGATATCTTCCTGAGAGAGAGAGGACTGAGAGACACCAGTGTACAGATATCTCCGTGAGAGAGCGAGGGGACTGTGTGACACCAGTCAGTGTACAGATATCTCCCGGAGAGAGAGAGGGGACTGAGAGACACTAGTCAGTGTACAGATATCTCCCTGAGAGAGGACTGAGAGACACCAGTCAGTGTACAGATATCTCCCTGAGAGAGAGGGGGACTGAGAGACACCAGTCAGTGTAGAGATATCTCCCTGAGAGAGGGGACTGCGAGACACCAGTCAGTGTACAGATATCTCCCTCGGAGAGAGGGGACTGCGAGACACCAGTCAGTGTGCAGATAGCTCCCTGAGAGAGGGGGACTGCGAGACACCAGTCAGTGTAGAGATATCTCCCTCGGAGAGAGGGGACTGTGAGACACCAGTCAGTGTACAGATATCTCCCTGAGAGAGAGGGGACTGAGAGACACCAGTCAGTGTACAGATATCTCCCTGAGAGAGAGAGGGGACTGCGAGACACCAGTCAGTGTGCAGATAGCTCCCTGAGAGAGGGGGACACACCAGTCAGTGTGCAGATTGTCATGTTACACTTTGTGGTAATATATCGTTATTCTTTCCCTTGTCATCCTGAATGGTCTGATGAGTCGATGAGAAAGAAACTGCCAATCTTTAGATTGAAGGAAAAGTAATTTCTTGAATAACGATTAATTGAATAACGTTCGCACACACTACCGAGCTATAACTACGAATAAAGTAAGGTTGAATCTGTTAAACAGTAATCCATAATCTAGTATTAACTAATGATGACCTTGTGTTAACTCTCTCTCTAACCTAAACTACTCTTCGTGCTGTGAACAATACTTCTCCTTTGCTAACTACCCAGCATTCCCTGAGGTATGATATTTATTCTGGGAACTGGTGGTGTCTTCTAGTGTTTGAATTACACTGAGATGGAATAATTAACCCTTCACTGGCATGCCTATAGACATATCATTACACAGATATCTCCCTGAGTGAGAGGACTGAGAGACACCAGTCAGTGTACAGATATCTCCCTGAGAGAGAGAGGGAGGACTGAGAGACACCAGTCAGTGTTCAGATACCTCCCTGAGAGAGAGAGGGGACTGAGACACACCAGTGTACAGATATCTCCCTGAGCGTGAGGGGACAGAGAGACACCAGTCAGTGTACAGATATCTCCCTGAGAGAGAGAGAGGGGACTGAGAGACACCAAACAGTGTACAGATATCTCTCTGAGAGAGAGGGGACTGAGGGACACCAGTCAGTGTACAGATATCTCCCTGAGAGAGAGAGAGGACTGAGAGACACCAGTCAGTGTACAGATATCTCCCTGAGAGAGAGAGGACTGAGATACACCAGTCCGTGTACAGATATCTCCCTGAGAGAGGGAGAATGAGGGACACCAGTCAGTGTACAGATATCTCCCTGAGAGAGAGGGGGACTGAGAGACACCAGACAGTGTACAGATATCTCCCTGAGAGAGGGGGACTGAGGAACACCAGTCAGTGTACAGATATCTTCCTGAGAGAGAGAGGACTGAGAGACACCAGTCAGTGTACAGATATCTCTGTGAGTGAGCGAGGGGACTGAGTGACACCAGTCAGTGTACAGATATCTCCCGGAGAGAGAGAGGGGACTGAGAGACACCAGTCAGTGTACAGATATCTCCCTGAGAGAGGACTGAGAGACACCAGTCAGTGTACAGATATCTCCCTGAGAGAGAGCGGGACTGAGAGACACCAGTCAGTGTACAGATATCTCCCTGAGAGAGGGGACTGCGAGACACCAGTCAGTGTACAGATATCTCCCTGAGAGAGAGTGGGGGGGGGGGGAACTGAGAGACACAAGTCAGTGTACAGATATCTCCCTCGGAGAGAGGGGACTGCGAGACACCTGTCAGTGTGCAGATATCTCCCTGAGAGAGGGGGACTGAGGAACACCAGTCAGTGTACAGATATCTCCCTGAGAGAGAGGGGGACTGAGAGACACCAGACAGTGTACAGATATCTCCCTGAGAGAGGGGGACTGAGGAACACCAGTCAGTGTACAGATATCTTCCTGAGAGAGAGAGGACTGAGAGACACCAGTCAGTGTACAGATATCTCCGTGAGTGAGCGAGGGGACTGAGTGACACCAGTCAGTGTACAGATATCTCCCGGAGAGAGAGAGGGGACTGAGAGACACCAGTCAGTGTACAGATATCTCCCTGAGAGAGGACTGAGAGACACCAGTCAGTGTACAGATATCTCCCTGAGAGAGAGCGGGACTGAGAGACACCAGTCAGTGTACAGATATCTCCCTGAGAGAGGGGACTGCGAGACACCAGTCAGTGTACAGATATCTCCCTGAGAGAGAGTGGGGGGGGGGGGGGACTGAGAGACACCAGTCAGTGTACAGATATCTCCCTCGGAGAGAGGGGACTGCGAGACACCTGTCAGTGTGCAGATATCTCCCTGAGAGAGGGGGACTGAGGAACACCAGTCAGTGTACAGATATCTTCCTGAGAGAGAGGGGACTGAGGAACACCAGTCAGTGTACAGATATCTTCCTGAGAGAGAGGGGTCTGAGGAACACCAGTCAGTGTACAGATATCTTCCTGAGAGAGAGAACTGAGAGACACCGGTCAGTGTACCGATATCTCCCTGAGAGAGAGGGACTGAGAGACACCAGTCAGTGTACAGATATCTCCCTGAGAGAGAGGGGACTGAGAGACACCAGTCAGTGTTCAGATATCACCCTGAGATAGAGAGGGAACTGAGAGACACCAGTCAGTGTACAGATATCTTCCTGAGAGAGAGAACTGAGAGACACCGGTCAGTGTACCGATATCTCCCTGAGAGAGAGGGACTGAGAGACACCAGTCAGTGTACCGATATCTCCCTGAGAGAGAGCGACTGAGAGACACCAGTCAGTGTACAGATATCTCCCTGAGAGAGAGGGGACTGAGAGACACCAGTCAGAGTACAGATATCTCCCTGAGAGAGGGGAATGGGAGACACCAGTCAGTGTACAGATATCTCCCTGAGAGAGGGGAATGGGAGACACCAGTCAGTGTACAGATATCTCCCTGAGGGAGAGGGGACTGAGAGACACCGGTCAGTGTACCGATATCTCCCTGATAGAGAGGGAGGACTGAGAGACACCAGTCAGTGTACAGATATCTCCCTGAGGGAGAAAGGGGACTGAGAGACAGCAGTGTACAGATAACTACCTGAGAGAGAGGACTGAGAGACACCAGTCAGTGTACAGATATCTCCCTGAGAGAGTGGGAGGACTGAGAGACACCAGTCAGTGTCCAGATATCTCCCTGAGAGAGAGAGGGGACTGAGAGACACCAGTCAGTGTACAGATATATTCATGAGAGAGAGGGGACTGAGAGACACCAGTCAGTGTACAGATATCTCCCTGAGAGAGGGGGACTGAGGAACACCAGTCGTTGTACAGATATCTTCCTGAGAGAGAGGACTGAGAGACACCGATCAGTGTACCGATATCTCCCTGAGAGAGAGGGACTGAGAGACACCAGTCAGTGTACAGATATCTCCCTGAGAGAGAGGGGACTGAGAGACACCAGTCAGAGTACAGATATCTCCCTGAGAGAGAGGGACTGAGAGACACCAGTCAGTGTACAGATATCTCCCTGAGAGAGAGGGACTGAGAGACACCAGTCAGTGTACAGATATCTCCCTGAGGGAGAGGGACTGAGAGACACCGGTCAGTGTACTGATATCTACCTGAGAGAGACGGAGGACTGAGAGACACCAGTCCGTGTACAGATATCTCCCTGAGAGAGAGGGAGGACTGAGAGACACCAATCAGTGTACAGATATCTCCCTGAGGTAGAGGGACTGAGAGACACCAGTCAGTGTACCGATATCTCCCTGATAGAGAGGGAGGACTGAGAGACACCAGTCAGTGTACAGATATCTCCCTGAGGGAGAAAGGGGACTGAGAGACAGCAGTGTACAGATAACTACCTGAGAGAGAGGACTGAGAGACACCAGTCAGTGTACAGATATCTCCCTGAGAGAGAGAGGGGACTGAGAGACACCAGTGTACAGATATCTCCCTGAGCGTGAGGGGACAGAGAGACACCAGTCAGTGTACAGATATCTCCCTGAGAGAGAGAGGGGAATGAGAGACACCAGACAGTGTACAGATATCTCCCTGAGACAGAGAGGGAACTGAGAGACACCAGTGTACAGATATCTCCATGAGAGAGAGAGGGGACTGAGAGACACCAGACAGTGTACAGATATCACTCTGAGAGATGGGGGACTTAGGGACACCAGTCAGTGTACAGATATCTCCCTGAGAGAGAGAGAGGGGACTGAGAGACACCAAACAGTGTACAGATATCTCCCTGAGAGAGAGAGAGGACTGAGAGACACCAGTCAGTGTACAGATATCTCCCTGAGAGAGAGGGGACTGAGAGACACCAGTCAGTGTACAGATATCTCCCTGAGAGAGAGAGGACTGAGATACACCAGTCCGTGTACAGATATCTCCCTGAGAGAGGGGGACTGAGGGACACCAGTCAGTGTACAGATATCTCCCTGAGAGAGAGGGGGACTGAGAGACACCAGACAGTGTACAGATATCTCCCTGAGAGAGGGGGACTGAGGAACACCAGTCAGTGTACAGATATCTTCCTGAGAGAGAGAGGGCTGAGAGACACCAGTCAGTGTACAGATATCTCTGTGAGTGAGCGAGGGGACTGAGTGACACCAGTCAGTGTACAGATATCTCCCGGAGAGAGAGAGGGGACTGAGAGACACCAGTCAGTGTACAGATATCTCCCTGAGAGAGGACTGAGAGACACCAGTCAGTGTACAGATATCTCCCTGAGAGAGAGCGGGACTGAGAGACACCAGTCAGTGTACAGATATCTCCCTGAGAGAGGGGACTGCGAGACACCAGTCAGTGTACAGATATCTCCCTGAGAGAGAGTGGGGGGGGGGGGGGGACTGAGAGACACCAGTCAGTGTACAGATATCTCCCTCGGAGAGAGGGGACTGCGAGACACCTGTCAGTGTGCAGATATCTCCCTGAGAGAGGGGGACTGAGGAACACCAGTCAGTGTACAGATATCTCCCTGAGAGAGAGGGGGACTGAGAGACACCAGACAGTGTACAGATATCTCCCTGAGAGAGGGGGACTGAGGAACACCAGTCAGTGTACAGATATCTTCCTGAGAGAGAGAGGACTGAGAGACACCAGTCAGTGTACAGATATCTCCGTGAGTGAGCGAGGGGACTGAGTGACAACAGTCAGTGTACAGATATCTCCCGGAGAGAGAGAGGGGACTGAGAGACACCAGTCAGTGTACAGATATCTTCCTGAGAGAGAGGGGTCTGAGGAACACCAGTCAGTGTACAGATATCTTCCTGAGAGAGAGAACTGAGAGACACCGGTCAGTGTACCGATATCTCCCTGAGAGAGAGGGACTGAGAGACACCAGTCAGTGTACAGATATCTCCCTGAGAGAGAGGGGACTGAGAGACACCAGTCAGTGTTCAGATATCACCCTGAGATAGAGAGGGAACTGAGAGACACCAGTCAGTGTACAGATATCTTCCTGAGAGAGAGAACTGAGAGACACCGGTCAGTGTACAGATATCTCCCTGAGAGAGAGGGGACTGAGAGACACCAGTCAGAGTACAGATATCTCCCTGAGAGAGGGGAATGGGAGACACCAGTCAGTGTACAGATATCTCCCTGAGAGAGGGGAATGGGAGACACCAGTCAGTGTACAGATATCTCCCTGAGGGAGAGGGGACTGAGAGACACCAGTCAGTGTACAGATATCTCCCTGAGAGAGAGGGACTGAGAGACACCGGTCAGTGTACCGATATCTCCCTGAGAGAGAGGGAGGACTGAGAGACACCAGTCCGTGTACAGATACCTCCCTGAGAGAGAGGGAGGACTGAGAGACACCAGTCAGTGTACAGATATCTCCCTGAGGGAGAGGGACTGAGAGACACCGGTCAGTGTACCGATATCTCCCTGAGGGAGAGGGACTGAGAGACACCAGTCAGTGTACCGATATCTCCCTGATAGAGAGGGAGGACTGAGAGACACCAGTCAGTGTACAGATATCTCCCTGAGGGAGAAAGGGGACTGAGAGACAGCAGTGTACAGATAACTACCTGAGAGAGAGGACTGAGAGACACCAGTCAGTGTACAGATATCTCCCTGAGAGAGTGGGAGGACTGAGAGACACCAGTCAGTGTCCAGATATCTCCCTGAGAGAGAGAGAGGACTGAGAGACACCAGTCAGTGTACAGATATATTCATGAGAGAGAGGGGACTGAGAGACACCAGTCAGTGTACAGATATCTCCCTGAGAGAGGGGGACTGAGGAACACCAGTCAGTGTACAGATATCTTCCTGAGAGAGAGGACTGAGAGACACCGGTCAGTGTACCGATATCTCCCTGAGAGAGAGGGACTGAGAGACACCAGTCAGTGTACAGATATCTCCCTGAGAGAGAGGGGACTGAGAGACACCAGTCAGTGTTCAGATATCACCCTGAGAGAGACGGGACTGAGAGACACCAGTCAGAGTACAGATATCTCCCTGAGAGAGAGGGACTGAGAGACACCAGTCAGTGTACAGATATCTCCCTGAGAGAGAGGGACTGAGAGACACCAGTCAGTGTACAGATATCTCCCTGAGAGAGAGGGACTGAGAGACACCGGTCAGTGTACCGATATCTACCTGAGAGAGACGGAGGACTGAGAGACACCAGTCCGTGTACAGATATCTCCCTGAGAGAGAGGGAGGACTGAGAGACACCAATCAGTGTACAGATATCTCCGTGAGGTAGAGGGACTGAGAGACACCAGTCAGTGTACCGATATCTCCCTGATAGAGAGGGAGGACTGAGAGACACCAGTCAGTGTACAGATATCTCCCTGAGGGAGAAAGGGGACTGAGAGACAGCAGTGTACAGATAACTACCTGAGAGAGAGGACTGAGAGACACCAGTCAGTGTACAGATATCTCCCTGAGAGAGAGAGGGGACTGAGAGACACCAGTGTACAGATATCTCCCTGAGCGTGAGGGGACAGAGAGACACCAGTCAGTGTACAGATATCTCCCTGAGAGAGAGAGGGGAATGAGAGACACCAGACAGTGTACAGATATCTCCCTGAGACAGAGAGGGAACTGAGAGACACCAGTGTACAGATATCTCCATGAGAGAGAGAGGGGACTGAGAGACACCAGACAGTGTACAGATATCACTCTGAGAAAGGGGGGACTTAGGGACACCAGTCAGTGTACAGATATCTCCCTGAGAGAGAGAGAGGGGACTGAGAGACACCAAACAGTGTACAGATATCTCTCTGAGAGAGAGGGGACTGAGGGACACCAGTCAGTGTACAGATATCTCCCTGAGAGAGAGAGAGGACTGAGAGACACCAGTCAGTGTACAGATATCTCCCTGAGAGAGAGGGGACTGAGAGACACCAGTCAGTGTACAGATATCTCCCTGAGAGAGAGAGGACTGAGATACACCAGTCCGTGTACAGATATCTCCCTGAGAGAGGGGGACTGAGGGACACCAGTCAGTGTACAGATATCTCCCTGAGAGAGAGGGGGACTGAGAGACACCAGACAGTGTACAGATATCTCCCTGAGAGAGGGGGACTGAGGAACACCAGTCAGTGTACAGATATCTTCCTGAGAGAGAGAGGGCTGAGAGACACCAGTGTACAGATATCTCCGTGAGAGAGCGAGGGGACTGAGTGACACCAGTCAGTGTACAGATATCTCCCGGAGAGAGAGAGGGGACTGAGAGACACCAGTCAGTGTACAGATATCTCCCTGAGAGAGGACTGAGAGACACCAGTCAGTGTACAGATATCTCCCTGAGAGAGAGGGGGACTGAGAGACACCAGTCAGTGTACAGATATCTCCCTGAGAGAGGGGACTGCGAGACACCAGTCAGTGTACAGATATCTCCCTCGGAGAGAGGGGACTGCGAGACACCTGTCAGTGTGCAGATATCTTCCTGAGAGAGAGGGGACTGAGGAACACCGGTCAGTGTACCGATATCTCCCTGAGAGAGAGGGACTGAGAGACACCAGTCAGTGTACAGATATCTCCCTGAGAGAGAGGGGACTGAGAGACAACAGTCAGTGTTCAGATATCACCCTGAGAGAGAGGGGACTGAGAGACACCAGTCAGTGAACAGATATCTCCCTGAGAGAGAGGGACTGAGAGACACCAGTCAATGTACAGATATCTCCCTGAGAGAGAGGGGACTGAGAGACACCAGTCAGTGTACAGATATCTCCCTGAGAGAGAGAGGACTGAGAGACACCAGTCAGTGTACAGATATCTCCCTGAGAGAGAGGGACTGAGAGACACCAGTCAGTGTACAGATATCTCCCTGAGAGAGAGGGACTGAGAGACACCGGTCAGTGTACCGATATCTCCCTGAGAGAGAGGGAGGACTGAGAGACACCAGTCCGTGTACAGATACCTCCCTGAGAGAGAGGGAGGACTGAGAGACACCAGTTAGTGTACAGATATCTCCCTGAGGGAGAGGGACTGAGAGACACCGGTCAGTGTACCGATATCTCCCTGATAGAGAGGGAGGACTGAGAGACACCAGTCAGTGTACAGATATCTCCCTGAGGGAGAAAGGGGACTGAGAGACAGCAGTGTACAGATAACTACCTGAGAGAGAGGACTGAGAGACACCAGTGTCCAGATATCTCCCTGAGAGAGAGAGGGGACTGAGAGACACCAGTCAGTGTACAGATATATTCATGAGAGAGAGGGGACTGAGAGACACCAGTCAGTGTACAGATATCTCCCTGAGAGAGGGGGACTGAGGAACACCAGTCAGTGTACAGATATCTTCCTGAGAGAAAGGACTGAGAGACACCGGTCAGTGTACCGATATCTCCCTGAGAGAGAGGGACTGAGAGACACCAGTCAGTGTACAGATATCTCCCTGAGAGAGAGGGGACTGAGAGACACCAGTCAGTGTTCAGATATCACCCTGAGAGAGAGGGACTGAGAGACACCAGTCAGAGTACAGATATCTCCCTGAGAGAGAGGGACTGAGAGACACCAGTCAGTGTACAGATATCTCCCTGAGAGAGAGGGACTGAGAGACACCAGTCAGTGTACAGATATCTCCCTGAGAGAGAGAGAGGGGACTGAGAGACACCAGTCAGTGTACAGATATCTCCCTGAGAGAGAGAGGACTGAGAGACACCAGTCCGTGTCCAGATATCTCCCTGAGAGAGGGGGACTGAGGGACACCAGTCAGTGTACAGATATCTCCCTGAGAGAGAGGGGGAGTGAGAGACACCAGTCACTGTAGAGATATCTCCCTGAGAGAGGGGACTGCGAGACACCAGTCAGTGTACAGATATCTCCCTGAGAGAGAGAGGGGAATGAGAGACACCAGACAGTGTACAGATATCTCCCTGAGAGAGAGAGGGAACTGAGAGACACCAGTGTACAGATATCGCCCTGAGAGAGAGAGGGGAATGAGAGACACCAGACAGTGTACAGATATCTCCCTGAGAGAGAGAGGGAACTGAGAGACACCAGTGTACAGATATCTCCCTGAGCGTGAGGGGACAGAGAGACACCAGTCAGTGTACAGATATCTCCCTGAGAGAGAGAGGGGAATGAGAGACACCAGACAGTGTACAGATATCTCCCTGAGAGAGAGAGGGAACTGAGAGACACCAGTGTACAGATATCTCCATGAGAGAGAGAGGGGACTGAGAGACACCAGACAGTGTACAGATATCTCTCTGAGAGAGAGGGGACTTAGGAACACCAGTCAGTGTACAGATATCTCCCTGAGAGAGAGAGAGGACTGAGAGACACCAGTCAGTGTACAGATATCTCCCTGAGAGAGAGAGGACTGAGAGACACCAGTCCGTGTACAGATATCTCCCTGAGTGAGGGGGACTGAGGGACACCAGTCCGTGTACAGATATCTCCCTGAGAGAGAGAGGGGACTGAGAGACACCAGTGTCCAGATATCTCCCTGAGAGAGAGAGGGGACTGAGAGACACCAGTCAGTGTACAGATATATTCATGAGAGAGAGGGGACTGAGAGACACCAGTCAGTGTACAGATATCTCCCTGAGAGAGGGGGACTGAGGAACACCAGTCAGTGTACAGATATATTCCTGAGAGAGAGGACTGAGAGACACCGGTCAGTGTACCGATATCTCCCTGAGAGAGAGGGACTGAGAGACACCAGTCAGTGTACAGATATCTCCCTGAGAGACACCAGTCAGTGTTCAGATATCACCCTGAGAGAGACGGGACTGAGAGACACCAGTCAGAGTACAGATATCTCCCTGAGAGAGAGGGACTGAGAGACACCAGTCAGTGTACAGATATCTCCCTGAGAGAGAGGGACTGAGAGACACCAGTCAGTGTACAGATATCTCCCTGAGAGAGAGGGACTGAGAGACACCGGTCAGTGTACCGATATCTACCTGAGAGAGACGGAGGACTGAGAGACACCAGTCCGTGTACAGATATCTCCCTGAGAGAGAGGGAGGACTGAGAGACACCAGTCAGTGTACAGATATCTCCCTGAGGTAGAGGGACTGAGAGACACCGGTCAGTGTACCGATATCTCCCTGATAGAGAGGGAGGACTGAGAGACACCAGTCAGTGTACAGATATCTCCCTGAGGGAGAAAGGGGACTGAGAGACAGCAGTGTACAGATAACTACCTGAGAGAGAGGACTGAGAGACACCAGTCGGTGTACAGATATCTCCCTGAGAGAGTGGGAGGACTGAGAGACACCAGTCCGTGTACAGATATCTCCCTGAGAGAGAGGGGGACTGAGAGACACCAGTCAGTGTAGAGATATCTCCCTGAGAGAGAGAGGGGACTGAGAGACACCAGTGTACAGATATCTCCCTGAGCGTGAGGGGACAGAGAGATACCAGTCAGTGTACAGATATCTCCCTGAGAGAGAGAGGGGAATGAGAGACACCAGACAGTGTACAGATATCTCCCTGAGACAGAGAGGGAACTGAGAGACACCAGTGTACAGATATCTCCATGAGAGAGAGAGGGGACTGAGAGACACCAGACAGTGTACAGATATCTCTCTGAGAGAGAGGGGACTTAGGGACACCAGTCAGTGTACAGATATCTCCCTGAGAGAGAGAGAGGACTGAGAGACACCAGTCAGTTTACAGATATCTCCCTGAGAGAGAGAGGACTGAGAGACACCAGTCCGTGTCCAGATATCTCCCTGAGAGAGGGGGACTGAGGGACACCAGTCAGTGTACAGATATCTCATTGAGAGAGAGGGGGACTGAGAGACACCAGTCAGTGTACAGATATCTTCCTGAGAGAGAGAGGACTGAGAGACACCAGTGTACAGATATCTCCGTGAGAGAGCGAGGGGACTGAGTGACACCAGTCAGTGTACAGATATCTCCCGGAGAGAGAGAGGGGACTGAGAGACACTAGTCAGTGTACAGATATCTCCCTGAGAGAGGACTGAGAGACACCAGTCAGTGTACAGATATCTCCCTGAGAGAGAGGGGGACTGAGAGACACCAGTCACTGTAGAGATATCTCCCTGAGAGAGGGGACTGCGAGACACCAGTCAGTGTGCAGATATCTCCCTGAGAGAGAGAGGGGACTGAGAGACACCAGTCAGTGTACAGATATCTCCCTGAGAGAGAGGGGACTGAGAGACACCAGTCAGTGTACAGATATCTCCCTGAGAGAGAGGGGACTGAGAGACACCAGTCAGTGTACAGATATCTCCCTGAGAGAGAGAGGGGACTGAGAGACACCAGTCAGTGTACAGATATCTCCCTGAGAGAGAGGGGACTGAGAGACACCAGTCAGTGTACAGATATCTCCCTGAGAGAGAGAGGGGACTGCGAGACACCAGTCAGTGTACAGATATCTCCCTGAGAGAGAGGGGACTGAGAGACACCAGTCAGTGTACAGATATCTCCCTGAGAGAGAGGGGACTGAGAGACACCAGTCAGTGTACAGATATCTCCCTGAGAGAGAGGGGACTGAGAGACACCAGTCAGTGTACAGATATCTCCCTGAGAGAGAGGGGACTGAGAGACACCAGTCAGTGTACAGATATCTCCCTGAGAGAGAGGGGGGACTGTGAGACACCAGTCAGTGTACAGATATCTCCCTGAGAGAGAGGGGACTGAGAGACACCAGTCAGTGTACAGATATCTCCCTGAGAGAGAGAGGGGACTGCGAGACACCAGTCAGTGTGCAGATTGTCATGTTACACTTTGTGGTAATATATCGTTATTCTTTCCCTTGTCATCCTGAATGGTCTGATGAGTCGATGAGAAAGAAACTGCCAATCTTTAGATTGAAGAAAAAGTAATTTCTTGAATAACGATTAATTGAATAACGTTCGCACACACTACCGAGCTATAACTACGAATAAAGTAAGGTTGAATCTGTTAAACAGTAATCCATAATCTAGTATTAACTAATGATGACCTTGTGTTAACTCTCTCTCTAACCTAAACTACTCTTCGTGCTGTGAACAATACTTCTCCTTTGCTAACTACCCAGCATTCCCTGAGGTATGATATTTATTCTGGGAACTGGTGGTGTCTTCTAGTGTTTGAATTACACTGAGATGGAATAATTAACCCTTCACTGGCATGCCTATAGACATATCATTACACAGATATCTCCCTGAGTGAGAGGACTGAGAGACACCAGTCAGTGTACAGATATCTCCCTGAGAGAGAGAGAGAGGACTGAGAGACACCAGTCAGTGTACAGATATATCCCTGAGAGAGAGGGGACTGAGAGACACCAGTCAGTGTACAGATATCTCCCTGAGAGAGAGGGGACTGAGAGACACCAGTCAGTGTACAGATATCTCCCTGAGAGAGAGGGGGACTGAGAGACACCAGTCAGTGTCCAGATATCTCCCTGGGAGAGAGGGGACTGAGAGACATGAGTCAGTGTACAGATATCTCCCTGGGAGAGAGGGGACTGAGAGACACCAGTCAATGTACAGATATCTCCCTGAGAGAGAGGGGACTGAGAGACATCAGTCAGTGTACAGATATCTCCCTGGGAGAGAGGGAACTGAGAGACACCAGTCAGTGTACAGATATCTCCCTGAGAGAGAGGGGGGAACTGAGAGACACCAGTCAGTGTACAGATATCTCCCTGAGAGAGAGGGGACTGAGAGACACCAGTCAGTGTACAGATATCTCCCTGAGAGAGAGGGGGACTAAGAGACACCAGTCAGTGTACAGATATCTCCCTGAGAGGGGACTGAGAGACACCAATCAGTGTACAGATATCTCCCTGAGATAGAGAGGGAACTGAGAGACACCAGTCAGTGTACAAATATCTCCCTGAGAGAGAGAGGACTGAGAGACACCAGTCAGTGTACAGATATCTCCCTGAGAGAGAGAGGGGTCAGAGTGACACCAGTCAGTGTACAGATATCTCCCTGAGAGAGAGGGGACTGAGAGACACCAGTCAGTGTACAGATATCTCCCTGAGAGAGGGGACTGCGAGACACCAGTTAGTGTACAGATATCTCCCTGAGAGAGGGGACTGAGAGACACCAGTCAGTGTACAGATATCTCCCTGAGAGAGGGGACTGCGAGACACCAGTCAGTGTACAGATATCTCCCTGAGAGAGGGGACTGCGAGACACCAGTCAGTGTACAGATATCTCCCTGAGAGGGAGGGGACTGAGAGACACCAGTCAGTGTACAGATATCTCCCTGAGAGGGAGGGGACTGAGAGACACCAGTCAGTGTACAGATATCTCCCTGAGAGAGAGGGGGGAACTGGGAGACACCAGTCAGTGTACAGATATCTCCCTGAGAGAGAGGGGACTGAGAGACACCAGTCAGTGTACAGATATCTCCCTGAGAGAGAGGGGGACTAAGAGACACCAGTCAGTGTACAGATATCTCCCTGAGAGAGAGGGGACTGAGAGACACCAGTCAGTGTACAGATATCTCCCTGAGATAGAGAGGGACCTGAGAGACACCAGTCAGTGTACAAATATCTCCCTGAGAGAGAGCGGGGACTGAGTGACACCAGTCAGTGTACAGATATCTCCCTGATAGAGAGGGGTCTGAAAGACACCAGTCAGTGTACAGATATCTCCCTGAGAGAGAGAGGACTGAGAGACACCAGTCAGTGTACAGATATCTCCCTGAGAGAGAGGAGACTGAGAGACACCAGTTAGTGTACAGATATCTCCCTGAGAGAGAGAGGACTGAGAGACACCAGTCAGTGTACAGATATCTCCCTGAGAGAGAGGAGACTGAGAGACACCAGTCAGT
Source organism: Scyliorhinus torazame (assembly GCF_047496885.1). NCBI lineage: Eukaryota > Metazoa > Chordata > Chondrichthyes > Carcharhiniformes > Scyliorhinidae > Scyliorhinus > Scyliorhinus torazame. The sequence goes on from NC_092728.1 coordinate 22,076,441, forward strand.
GTACAGATATCTCCCTGGGAGAGAGGGGACTGAGAGACACCAGTCAGTGTACTGATATCTCCCTGAGAGAGAGAGGGGACTGAGAGACCCCAGTCAGTGTACAGATGTGTCTCCCTGAGAGAGAGCGGACTGAGAGACACCAGTCAGTGTACTAATATCTCCCTGAGAGAGAGTGGGACTGAGAGACACTGGTTAGAAATATCTCTCAGTAAGATGTTAATGGATTCCTCATGGTTTGGCTGGTTGCTGTATGAGGGTGATGTAGAGTTCCTGCCGAGTGACTGGGTCCTGTGCTGCCATTTGACTCCCTGTTTTGACAGTTCCTGTCATGATATTCGGACCAATCAATACACACACACCACAGCCAATCACAGCCAAGAGCATACACACTATAAAACGGGGAACACGACACTTCCCGCTCATTCCAGCAGGAGACAGCTCAGGACACAGAGCTCACAGCCAGCCACTCAGACTCCACCATGTGCTGAGTGCCTCTCCAAGATAGTGTTAGGAATAGGTCCACAGATTCAAGGGTAATGAACGAACCTCAGTAACCAGTTTACCATTGTAAATATGTGTGAGTAATAAAACTGAGTTGTACCATCCGCAACCGTGTTGGTTCGTCTGTGTAGCAGAGCACCCAAAACACGACAGTTTCTCTCTTAAACTCTCTTCCAACAGATGTAGACGAATGTCAGGACAGTGTTGATCGTTGTGGCTCCACTTTAATCTGTGAGAACACTGCTGGCTCATTTGTCTGTCGGCCCAGGGAGCAATGTGGACCAGGACTGACCCTCGACACGTATGGCAGCTGTGTTGGTAAGTGCAAATTGCAACCATGACCACCCTCCCCCCCCCCTCATCCAGAGCAATAACTCTCGGGTTTTGGGAGGGGGGGCGGTTAAACAGAGAATAACAGCTACCCGGGAGTGAGTTACAGACTGGAATCTAATCGAGGGGTTCGGGGGGTTTATATATAGAATAACAGATACCCGGGAGTGAGTTACAGACTGGAATCTAATCGAGGGGTTCGGGGTGGTTTATATATAGAATAACAGATACCCGGGAGTGAGTTACAGACTGGAATCTAATCGAGGGGTTCGGGGTGGTTTATATATAGAATAACAGATACCTGGGAGTGAGTTACAGACTGGAATCTAATCGAGGGGTTCAGGGGGGTTTCTATATAGAATAACAGATACCTGGGAGTGAGTTACAGGCTGGAATCTAATCGAGGGGTTCGGGGTGGTTTATATATAGAATAACAGATACCTGGGAGTGAGTTACAGACTGGAATCTAATCGAGGGGTTCAGGGGGGTTTCTATATAGAATAACAGATACCTGGGAGTGAGTTACAGGCTGGAATCTAATCAAGGGGTTCGGGGTGGTTTATATATAGAATAACAGACACCCGGGCGTGAGTTACAGACTGGAATCTAATCGAGGGGTTCGGGGTGGTTTATATATAGAATAACAGATACCTGGGAGTGAGTTACAGACTGGAATCTAATCGAGGGGTTCAGGGGGGTTTCTATATAGAATAACAGATACCCGGGAGTGAGTTACAGGCTGGAATCTAATCGAGGGGTTTGGAGTGGTTTATATATAGAATATCAGATACCCGGGAGTGAGTTACAGACTGGAATCTAATCGAGGGGTTTGGGGTGGTTTATATATAGAATAACAGATACCTGGGAGTGAGTTACAGACTGGAATCTAATCGAGGGGTTCAGGGGGGTTTCTATATAGAATAACAGATACCCGGGAGTGAGTTACAGGCTGGAATCTAATCGAGGGGTTCAGGGGGGTTTCTATATAGAATAACAGATACCTGGGAGTGAGTTACAGACTGGAATCTAATCGAGGGGTTTGGAGTGGTTTATATATAGAATAACAGATACCCGGGAGTGAGTTACAGACTGGAATCTAATCGAGTGTTTCGGGTGGTTTATATATAGAATAACAGATACCCGGGAGTGAGTTACAGACTGGAATCTAATCGAGGGGTTCGGGATGGTTTATATATAGAATAACAGATACCCGGGAGTGAGTTACAGACTGGAATCTAATCGAGGGGTTCGGGATGGTTTATATATAGAATTACAGATACCCGGGAGTGAGTTACAGACTGGAATCTAATCGAGGGGTTCGGGGTGGTTTATATATAGAATTACAGATACCTGGGAGTGAGTTACAGACTGGAATCTAATCGAGGGGTTCGGGGTGGTTTATATATAGAATAACAGATACCTGGGAGTGAGTTACAGACTGGAATCTAATCGAGGGGTTCAGGGGGGTTTATATATAGAATAACAGATACCCGGGAGTGAGTTACAGACTGGAATCTAATCGAGGGGTTCGGGATGGTTTATATATAGAACAACAGATACCCGGGCGTGAGTTACAGACTGGAATCTAATCGAGGGGTTCTGGGTGGTTTATATATAGAATAACAGATACCTGGGAGTGAGTTACAGACTGGAATCTAATCGATGGGTTCGGGGGGGTTTCTATATAGAATAACAGATACCCGGGAGTGAGTTACAGGCTGGAATCTAATCGAGGGGTTTGGAGTGGTTTATATATAGAATATCAGATACCCGGGAGTGAGTTACAGACTGGAATCTAATCGAGGGGTTTGGGGTGGTTTATATATAGAATAACAGATACCTGGGAGTGAGTTACAGACTGGAATCTAATCGAGGGGTTCAGGGGGGTTTCTATATAGAATAACAGATACCCGGGAGTGAGTTACAGGCTGGAATCTAATCGAGGGGTTCAGGGGGGTTTCTATATAGAATAACAGATACCTGGGAGTGAGTTACAGACTGGAATCTAATCGAGGGGTTTGGAGTGGTTTATATATAGAATAACAGATACCCGGGAGTGAGTTACAGACTGGAATCTAATCGAGTGTTTCGGGTGGTTTATATATAGAATAACAGATACCCGGGAGTGAGTTACAGACTGGAATCTAATCGAGGGGTTCGGGATGGTTTATATATAGAATAACAGATACCCGGGAGTGAGTTACAGACTGGAATCTAATCGAGGGGTTCGGGATGGTTTATATATAGAATTACAGATACCCGGGAGTGAGTTACAGACTGGAATCTAATCGAGGGGTTCGGGGTGGTTTATATATAGAATTACAGATACCTGGGAGTGAGTTACAGACTGGAATCTAATCGAGGGGTTCGGGGTGGTTTATATATAGAATTACAGATACCCGGGAGTGAGTTACAGACTGGAATCTAATCGAGGGGTTCGGGATGGTTTATATATAGAATAACAGATACCCGGGAGTGAGTTACAGACTGGAATCTAATCGAGGGGTTCGGGATGGTTTATATATAGAATAACAGATACCCGGGAGTGAGTTACAGACTGGAATCTAATCGATGGGTTCGGGGTGGTTTATATATAGAATAACAGATACCCGGGAGTGAGTTACAGACTGGAATCTAATCGATGGGTTCGGGGTGGTTTATATATAGAATAACAGATACCCGGGAGTGAGTTACAGACTGGAATCTAATCGAGGGGTTCGGGGTGGTTTATATATAGAATAACAGATACCCGGGAGTGAGTTACAGGCTGGAATCTAATCGAGGGGTTTGGAGTGGTTTATATATAGAATAACAGATACCCGGGAGTGAGTTACAGACTGGAATCTAATCGAGGGGTTCAGGGTGGTTTATATATAGAATAACAGATACCCGGGAGTGAGTTACAGACTGGAATCTAATCGAGGGTTTCGGGGTGGTTTATATATAGAATAACAGATACCCGGGAGAGAGTTACAGACTGGAATCTAATCGAGAGGTTCGGGGTGGTTTATATATAGAATAACAGATACCCGGGAGAGAGTTACAGACTGGAATCTAATCGAGAGGTTCGGGGTGATTTATATATAGAATAACAGATACCCGGGAGTGAGTTACAGACTGGAATCTAATCGAGGCGTTTGGGGTGGTTTATATATAGAACAACAGATACCCGGGAGTGAGTTACAGACTGGAATCTAATCGAGAGGTTCGGGGTGGTTTATATATAGAATAACAGATACCCGGGAGTGAGTTACAGACTGGAATCTAATCGAGGGGTTTGGAGTGGTTTATATATAGAATAACAGATACCCGGGAGTGAGTTACAGACTGGAATCTAATCGAGGGGTTCAGGGTGGTTTATATATAGAATAACAGATACCCGGGAGTGAGTTACAGACTGGAATCTAATCGAGGGTTTCGGGGTGGTTTATATATAGAATAACAGATACCCGGGAGAGAGTTACAGACTGGAATCTAATCGAGAGGTTCGGGGTGGTTTATATATAGAATAACAGATACCCGGGAGAGAGTTACAGACTGGAATCTAATCGAGAGGTTCGGGGTGATTTATATATAGAATAACAGATACCTGGGAGTGAGTTACAGAGTGGAATCTAATCGAGGGGTTCGGCGTGGTTTATATATAGAATAACAGATACCCGGGAGTGAGTTACAGACTGGAATCTAATCGAGGGGTTCAGGGTGGTTTATATATAGAATAACAGATACCCGGGAGTGAGTTACAGACTGGAATCTAATCGAGGGGTTCGGGATGGTTTATATATAGAATAACAGATACCCGGGAGTGAGTTACAGACTGGAATCTAATCGAGGGGTTCGGGGCGGTTTATATATAGAATAACAGATACCCGGGAGTGAGTTACAGACTGGAATCTAATCGAGGGGTTCGGGGGGGGGTTTATATATAGAATGACAGGTACCCGGGTGTGAGTTACAGACTGGAATCTAATCGAGGGGTTCGGGGTGGTTTATATATAGAATAACAGATACCCGGGAGTGAGTTACAGACTGGAATCTAATCGAGGGGTTCAGGCGGTTTATATATAGAATAACAGATACCCGGGAGTGAGTTACAGACTGGAATCTAATCGAGGGGTTCGATGCGGTTTATATATAGAATAACAGATACCCGGGAGAGAGTTACAGACTGGAATCTAATCGAGGGGTTCAGGGTGGTTTATATATAGAATAACAGATACCCGGGAGTGAGTTACAGACTGGAATCTAATCGAGGGGTTCGGGGGGGGTTTATATATAGAATGACAGGTACCCGGGAGTGAGTTACAGACTGGAATCTAATCGAGGGGTTCGGGGGGGGTTTATATATAGAATGACAGGTACCCGGGAGTGAGTTACAGACTGGAATCTAATCGAGGGGTTCGGGGTGGTTTATATATAGAATAACAGATACCGGGGAGTGAGTTACAGAGTGGAATCTAATCGAGGGGTTCGAGGTGGTTTATATATAGAATAACAGATACCCGGGAGTGAGTTACAGACTGGAATCTGATCGAGGGGTTCGGGGTGGTTTATATATAGAATAACAGACACACGTGAGTGAGTTACAGGCTGGAATCTAATCGAGGGTTTCGGGGTGGTTTATATATAGAATAACAGATACCCGGGAGAGAGTTATAGACTGGAATCTAATCGAGGGGTTCGGGGTGGTTTATATATAGAATAACAGATACTCGGGAGTGAGTTACAGACTGGAATCTAATCGAGGGGTTCGGGGTGGTTTATATATAGAATAACAGATACCCAGGAATGAGTTACAGACTGGAATCTAATCGAGGGGTTCGGGGTTTATATATAGAATAACAGATACCCGGGAGTGAGTTACAGACTGGAATCTAATCGAGGGGTTCGGGGTGGTTTATATATAGAATAACAGATACCTCGGAGTGAGTTACAGACTGGTATCTAATCGAAAGGTTTGGGGTGGTTGAGATATAAAATAACAGATACCCGGGAGTGAGTTATAGACTGGAATCTAATCGAGGGGTTCGGGGTGGTTTATATATAGAATAACAGATACCCAGGAGTGAGTTACAGACTGGAATCTAATCAAGGGGTTTGGGGTGGTTTATATATAGAATAACAGATACCCGGGAGTGAGTTACAGACTGGAATCTAATCGAGGGGTTCGGGATGGTTTGTATATAGAATAACAGATACCCGGGAGTGAGTTACAGACTGGACTCTAATCGATGGGTTTGAGGTGGTTTATATATAGAATAACAGATACCCGGGAGTGAGTTACAGACTGGAATCTAATCGAGGGGTTCCGGGTGGTTTATATATTGAATAACAGATACCCGGGAGTGAGTTACAGACTGGAATCTAATCAAGGGGTTTGGGGTGGTTTATATATAGAATAATAGATACCCAGGAGTGAGTTACGGACTGGAATCTAATCAAGGGGTTTGGGGTGGTTTATATATAGAATAACAGATACCCGGGAGTGAGTTACAGACTGGAATCTAATCGAGGGGTTCGGGATGGTTTATATATAGAATAACAGATACCCGGGAGTGAGTTACAGACTGGAATCTAATCGAGTGGTTCAGGGTGGTTTATATATAGAATATCAGATACCCGGGAGTGAGTTACAGACTGGAACCTAATCGAAGGGTTCGGGGTGGTTTATATTTGTGATTAACAGATACCCAGGAGTGAGTTACAGACTGGAATCTAATCAAGGGGTTCGGGGTGATTTATATAAAGAATAACAGATACTCGGGAGTGAGTTACAGACTGGAATCTAATCGAGGGGTTCGGGGGGTTTATATATAGAATAACAGATACCCGGGAGTGAGTTACAGACTGGAATCTAATAGAGGGGTTCGGGATGGTTTGTATATAGAATAACAGATACCCGGGAGTGAGTTACAGACTGGACTCTAATCGATGGGTTTGAGGTGGTTTATATATAGAATAACAGATACCCGGGAGTGAGTTACAGACTGGAATCTAATCGAGGGGTTCGGGGTGGTTTATATATAGAATAACAGATACCCGGGAGTGAGTTACAGACTGGAATCTAATCGAGGGGTTCGGGGTGGTTTATATATAGAATAACAGATACCCGGGTGTGAGTTACAGACTGGAATCTAATCGAGGGGTTCGGGGTGGTTTATATAGAGAATAACAGATACCCGGGAGTGAGTTACAGACCGGAATCTAATTGAGGGGTTCGGGATGGTTTATATATAGAATAACAGATACCCGGGAGTGTTACAGACTGGAATCTAATCAAGGGGTTCGGTGTGGTTTATATATAGTATAACAGGTACCCGGGAGTGAGTTACAGACTGGAATCTAATCAAGGGGTTCGGTGTGGTTTATATATAGAATAACAGGTACCCGGGAGTGAGTTACAGACTGGAATCTAATCGAGAGATTCAGGGTGGTTTATATATAGAATAACAGATACCTGTGAGTGAGTTACAGACTGGGATATAATCGAGGGGTTCGGGGTGGTTTATATATAGAATAACAGATAACCAGGAATGAGTTCCAGACTGGAATCTAATCGAGGGTTTCGGGGTGGTTTATATATAGAATAACAGATACCCGGGAGTTACAGACTGGAATCTAATCGAGGGGTTCGGGGTGGTTTATATATAGAATAACAGACACTCGGGAGTGAGTTACAGGCTGGAATCTAATCGAGGGGTTCGGGGTGGTTTATATATAGAATAACAGATACCCGGGAGAGAGTTATAGACTGGAATCTAATCGAGGGGTTCGGGGTGGTTTATATATAGAATAACAGATACCCAGGAATGAGTTACAGACTGGAATCTAATCGAGGGGTTCGGGGTGGTTTATATATAGAATAACAGATACCCGGGAGTGAGTTACAGACTGGAATCTAATGGAGGGATTCGGGGTGGTTTATATATAGAATAACAGATACCCAGGAGTGAGTTACAGGCTGGAATCTAATCGAGGGGTTCGGGGTGGTTTATATATAGAATAACAGACACCCGGGAGTGAGTTATAGACTGGAATCTAATCGAGGTGTTCGGGGTGGTTTATATATAGAATAACAGACACCCGGGAGTGAGTTACAGACTGGAATCTAATCGAGGGGTTCGGGGTGGTTTATATATAGAATAACAGATACCCGGGAGTGAGTTACAGACTGGGATCTAATCGAGTGGTTCAGGGTGGTTTATATATAGAATATCAGATACCCGGGAGTGAGTTACAGACTGGAACCTAATCGAAGGGTTCGGGGTGGTTTATATATAGAATAACAGATACCTCGGAGTGAGTTACAGACTGGTATCTAATCGAAAGGTTTGGGGTGGTTGAGATATAAATAACAGATACCCGGGAGTGAGTTATAGACTGGAATCTAATCGAGGGGTTCGGGGTGGTTTATATATAGAATAACAGATACCCAGGAGTGAGTTACAGACTGGAATCTAATCAAGGGGTTTGGGGTGGTTTATATATAGAATAACAGATACCCGGGAGTGAGTTACAGATTGGAATCTAATCGAGGGGTTCGGGATGGTTTATATATAGAATAACAGATACCCGGGAGTGAGTTACAGACTGGAATCTAATCGAGGGGTTCAGGGTGGTTTATATATGGAATAACAGATACCCGGGAGTGAGTTACAGACTGGAATCTAATTGAAGGGTTCGGGGTGGTTTATATTTGTGATTAACAGATACCCAGGAGTGAGTTACAGACTGGAATCTAATCAAGGGGTTCGGGGTGGTTTATATATAGCACAACAGATACTCGGGAGTGAGTTACAGACTGGAATCTAATCGAGGGGTTCGGGGGGTTTATATATAGAATAACAGATACCCGGGAGTGAGTTACAGACTGGAATCTAATCGAGGGGTTCGGGATGGTTTGTATATAGAATAACAGATACCCGGGTGTGAGTTACAGACTGGACTCTAATCGATGGGTTTGAGGTGGTTTATATATAGAATAACAGATACCTGGGAGTGAGTTACAGACTGGAATCTAATCGAGGGGTTCGGGGTGGTTTATATATAGAATAACAGATACCTCGGAGTGAGTTACAGACTGGTATCTAATCGAAAGGTTTGGGGTGGTTGAGATATAAATAACAGATACCCGGGAGTGAGTTATAGACTGGAATCTAATCGAGGGGTTCGGGGTGGTTTATATATAGAATAACAGATACCCAGGAGTGAGTTACAGACTGGAATCTAATCAAGGGGTTTGGGGTGGTTTATATATAGAATAACAGATACCCGGGAGTGAGTTACAGACTGGAATCTAATCGAGGGGTTCGGGATGGTTTATATATAGAATAACAGATACCCGGGAGTGAGTTACAGACTGGAATCTAATCGAGGGGTTCAGGGTGGTTTATATATAGAATAACAGATACCCGGGAGTGAGTTACAGACTGGAATCTAATCGAGGTGTTCGGGGGGTTTATATATAGAATAACAGATACCCGGGAGTGAGTTACAGACTGGAATCTAATCAAGGGGTTCGGGATGGTTTGTATATAGAATAACAGATACCCGGGTGTGAGTTACAGACTGGACTCTAATCGATGGGTTTGAGGTGGTTTATATATAGAATAACAGATACCTGGGAGTGAGTTACAGACTGGAATCTAATCGAGGGGTTCGGGGTGGTTTATATATAGAATAACAGATACCCGGGAGTGAGTTACAGACTGGAATCTAATCGAGGGGTTCGGGGTGGTTTATATATAGAATAACAGATACCCGGGTGTGAGTTACAGACTGGAATCTAATCGAGGGGTTCGGGGTGGTTTATATATAGAATAACAGATACCCGGGAGTGAGTTACAGACCGGAATCTAATTGAGGGGTTCGGGATGGTTTATATATAGAATAACAGATACCCGGGAGTGTTACAGACTGGAATCTAATCAAGGGGTTCGGTGTGGTTTATATATAGTATAACAGGTACCCGGGAGTGAGTTACAGACTGGAATCTAATCAAGGGGTTCGGTGTGGTTTATATATAGAATAACAGGTACCCGGGAGTGAGTTACAGACTGGAATCTAATCGAGGGATTCAGGGTGGTTTATATATAGAATAACAGATACCTGTGAGTGAGTTACAGACTGGGATATAATCGAGGGGTTCGGGGTGGTTTATATATAGAATAACAGATAACCAGGAATGAGTTCCAGACTGGAATCTAATCGAGGGTTTCGGGGTGGTTTATATATAGAATAACAGATACCCGGGAGTGAGTTACAGACTGGAATCTAACCGAGGGGTTCGGGGTGGTTTATATATAGAATAACAGATACCTGGGAGTGAGTGACAGAGTGGAATCTAATCGTGGGGTTCGGGGTGGTTTATATATAGAATAACAGATACCCGGGAGTGAGTTACAGACTGGAATCTAATCAAGGGGTTCAGGGTGGTTTATATATAGAATAACAGATACCTGGGAGTGAGTTACAGACTGGAATCTAATCGAGGGGTCTCTCTGTAAAATAACTGCTCCTGCCTCTATGTTCAACAGACACCAATGAATGTGTGGACCTCAGTCAGCCCTGTGCGAAGGGCTTTAATTGTATCAACACCATCGGCTCCTACACCTGCCACAGGAACATCATCAGCTGTGGCCATGGGTACGAGGCTGCTGAGGACAACGCACGGTGTGTGGGTACGTTTGCGCTGGAGAACGGATCTCCCCGAGCCCCGCTCCCTGTTACAACTGTGGGATTAATTCAGATGCCTCTCTCGCCATTGCAGATATCGACGAGTGTCAGACTGGAACGCATCGTTGCGACGGCGAGCAGATCTGTCGCAACGCCCCTGGGAGCTACCGCTGTGACTGTCGACAGGGGTACCTGGTGGACCCCTACACCAAGGCTTGTGTGGGTACGAGAATCATCGATCGTGCACTGGTCCCTCCCCCCCTACCCACCACCTTTCTCTCCTGAGCTCAACCCCCACCCAGCACCCCCCTCTTCCTAAGCAATGGAAGTGACTCCCAGCGCCGTTACGTCTTGAGTAGCGAAGATTAAGGGGGAATGACCTGATTGAGGGGTTTAAGAAGACAAGGTCCTACATCCGAGGGAGAGTCCAGAACTAGACCTTAAAATGAGAGCCAGGCCATTCAGGGGTGATGTCAGGTCGCATTTCCCTACACAGAGGGGAGCGGAAATCTGACAGTAATTTCCCCCCTTGCACGTTGGAAATACGATGTGCTGAAGGAGGAGCGAGACAAGCAGGTGAAGGAGTAGTGGCCAGTTTCTCAGTGTCTGTGTTGGCTGTTCACTATTCTGGGTACTGATCATTAAGACTGAGGTGTGGCTCGAGGGAAGCTAAAATGGAAAGAAACCTGCAAAGTTGGGGCGGAGCCATTTTAGTTCCTATTTCGACAGCGAAGCCTGTGTGTCATCTCTGCATATCTCTGAGGCGCAAAACCCTACAAAGAGAAACTGGTATGTCATCTCTACAAACTTCAAAGAAGGGAAATAGAGGATTATGAAGGTAGAACGTATAGAGAAAATGCTGAAAATTTCAGCAGGTCTGGCAGCTTCTGTAGGGAGAGAAAAGAGCGAACGTTTCGAGTCCAGATGACCCTTTGTCAAAGCTAAAAGGTAGAGAAAGTGGGAAATATTTATACTGTGAGAATGAAAGATGAGTCACAGCCACAGAATCCAAGGGGAAAGAGGGCTAATGGCCACAGAAACCAAGGGGGAAGAGGGCTAATGGCCACAGAAACCAAGGGGGAAGAGGGCTAATGGCCACAGAAACCAGGGGGAAAGAGGGCTAATGGCCACAGAAACCAGGGGGAAAGAGGGCTAATGGCAGTCCCCAGAGAGAACAAAAGGTCAAACAGCAGGGAAACTAACATCAGAGGGTAAACTCTGACAGATACAGATGTGGGGGAGGGGAAGTGGGGAGCAAAGGTAAGGAAAGGTGGATAAGATGGGGGGGGGGGGGGGGGGGTAGGTGTAAATATAAAGAAAGACAAGAAAGAAAGAAATGGTAAAAGACAGTTAAAATGTCCTACCTTTTAGCTTTGACAAAGGGTCACCTGGACTCGAAACGTTAGCTCTTTTCTCTCCCTACAGATGCTGCCAGACCTGCTGAGATTTTCCAGCATTTTCTCTTTGGTTTCAGATTCCAGCATCCACAGTAATTTGCTTTTATCCATATATTATGAAGGTAGATTAGGTAAGGAGGGGGCTAAAGTGGCACTTAGGGACCAGCACGAGTGATCGAGCTGAATGACGTCTTTCTGTCCATTCGTCTGAAAGAATGACGGAACAGTCTCAAGAGGCCTACTTCCTAGACGGCAAGATGTAGGAGTTGGAGTAAAAGCAGGCCATTTGGCCCATCGAGTCTGCTCCGCCATTCAATGAGATCATGACCGATTTGATACGTCCTCCATGTGCCGATGTGGGTTTACCTAGTTGATGCATTAAGGCGGCGGTTAGATGCCGATTAACCTGCCCACTCACCTGCTGTGCCCCGACAGACATCGACGAGTGCCGGCGGTATATGGGACGGCTCTGCGCCCAGAAATGCGAGAACTCACCCGGATCGTATCTCTGCTCCTGCGCGATCGGGTACAGACTTGCCGAGGACGGCCGGAACTGCAAAGGTGATAGTTGTTCCCCAGTGTTTAATTAAAGCGGGTCCCCCAAGGTGGGCTGTTATGAAAGTGAGCGCCCTGCTCTCCTCCCCCCTTCCCCACCTGTCACATACAGAGTGCTGGGGGGTTCCTGGTAGATAAGACCATAAGAAATGGGAACAGGAGGCCATTCAGCCCTTCGAGCCTGCTTCACCATTTAATAAGATCCAACTCTCACGACATCCACTTTCCTGACTGATTTTAAAAGCACCTTCTCATCTCAGCCTCGAAAATGCTCAAGAACACGGCCTCCTTGGGGGTCAAGGATTCCAAAGATTCGCCACTCTTTCAAATAAGTTCTTCCTTAAATCAATCTATACAAGGGGTAGAGACCAAACTGTTTAATCTTCCCTCAAATGGCAATCCCTGGGATCATCCCAGCAAACCTCCTCTGTACTGCTTCCGATGATAATATATCTTTCCTTCCGCCAGGGGATCAAATCGGCACACCGTATTCCAAATGTGGCCTCACCAGTTCCTTGTCCAGTTGCGGAAACACCTTTTTACTTTGATACTCCAGACCCCTTGAAATAAAAGCCAGAATTCCACCTGCCTTCCCTACTACCTCCTGCACCTGTAAGCTAGCTTTCTGGGTTCCGTGAATAAAGACCAACCACCGCCCCCTCCCCCCCCCACCACCCACCCACCCGAGTCCCCTTTCATCTCCAGCTTTCTGCAATCTCTCTCCAACTCAAACGATAATCCGCCTCCTCACTCTTTTCTCCCAAAAGGAATAATCTCACGTTTTTTTCCCCCGTTGAATCCCATTTGCCAATTTTCTGGCCACTCATTTAGCCTGTCACTATCTCCCTGTAAACTATTCATACCCTCCTTCCCTCCCACCTTTGAAAGGAGCCGGCGTTGCTCGTGAGGGTAGCCTCTCTGGAGATAGTAGCCTCTCTATTGATGGGAGGGGTGGGGCTGGACACAGGAGCCTCTGGGTATTCAGATGTTGGCTGGGAGCTGCACAGTCGCGGACGGGCGAGGGGGGGGGTGGGGTGGACTGGGTTGCGGGGAGGCGATGGTTGTTGGGATCTCTCTGTCCTGAGAATGTTTGATCTTTGCCCCTCCCCCCACACCTCTCTTTCAGATGTGGACGAATGTGAGGCCAGTCCCTGCGGCCAGGAATGTGCCAATGTTTATGGATCGTATCAGTGCTACTGCAGGCAGGGGTACACCCTCAACCAGGTGGACAGAACTACCTGTGAAGGTGAGTTTCCGGTTGCGTTTAATAAAACACTTGGGGTTTTAGGAGACTGAGAGGCCACCTCTTTCAAGATCCTGGAGGGATAAAAGGGTGGTTAGCACTGCTGCCTCGCAGCACCAGGGACCCGGCTTCCATTTCAGATTTGATGACTGACTGCGTGGAGTTTGCACTTTCTCCCTGTGTTTGGCCACGTAACAAATACAATAGGATGGAAATAGAGGGATACGGACCCCGGAAGTGCAGGTTTTAGTTTAGACAGTGTCATGTGAGTGTCCCTTTAAGAAAGAATTGTGTCTTATCACATGGCTTCAGTGATGTCATTTTGTGGGTGGAGCTGGGCTGTGGCTCTGTGAGCTGTTCTAGTTTCATTTTCACTTTATGACTGCTGTGTACTCGGGGAGAAAGAAGTGTTTTTTTTCCTGTCTCTCTATTTTCATTTTAAACAGTTGTTACAGAAAAAAAACCCCATTGATTATAGTTACCTGCTTTGGTAACTTAAAATATATAGTTTGCTTTCCCGGATGGGTTTAAACCTGGTGAGACAGGGGTCAGAATCTCAGGAAAAGCCAGTCGTTTTCAAGTGAGAATATAGAGTGCCGGGCCACGCCCTTGAAAAGGGTTTTTTTTGTTTATGGGATTTTGTTTTCGAATTGGAACAGTTAAGGGGGGATTCATTAAGGGTTATACATATATTATTGTAGCTGTGTGGGGTCTTTATGATGATAAAAATTCTTGCCGTGTGCGCTTATAAAAATGTTAACTAAATTCTTGGAATAAAGCTTGTTTTTGTTTAAAGTGTCCAGGGAGGCTGTTGAATCACACCTGAAGGAAACGCTCTTGTGCTCATCTTAGCCAAATTCAACATTTTGTTATGGGCCAGGGTTTAAAAACTCCAAAGTATATTATGGAGTTCACCTGACCTATAACTTTTTGTAATAATTTTCAATTCCTCTCTGGTCACAGGAGAGGTGCCGGAGCACTGGAGGATAGCCAATGTGGTTCCATTGTTCAAGAAAACAGGCAGAGCTAAACCATGAAACTACAGGCCAGTCAATCGAACCTCAGTGGTGGTGAAATTGTTGGAAGCAATTCTGAGAGACAGAATTAATCTGTATTTGGAGAGAAAGAGGTTAATCTAGAACAGTCAGTATGGTTTTATTAAAGGGAGGTCATGTCTGACCAACTCGATTGAATTTTATAAAGAGTTGACCAGGTGTTCAGATGCATTGAACATCAACAAGACTTTAAAAAAAAATTAGAGTACTCAATTCATTTTTTCCAATTAAGGGGCAATTTAGCGTGGCCAATCCACCTGCCCTGCACATCTTTGGGTTGTGGGGGCAAAACCCATGCAGAGAATGTACAAACTCCACACGGACAGTGACCCAGAGCCGGGATCGAACCTGGGACCTCTGCGCCGTGAGGCAGCAGTACTAACCACTGTGCCACCGTGCTGCCCCGACATCAACAATACTTTTGATAAGGTCCCACATGGGAGACTGATAGCGAAGGTAAGAGCCCATGGGATCTAAGGACATTTGGCAAATTGGATCCAGAATTGGCTGAGTGGCAGGAAGCACAGGGTGATGTTCGAGGGGTGTTTTTCCGACTGGAAGTTTGTGTCCAGTGATGTCCCGCAGGGATCAGTGTTGGGGCCCTTGCTATTTTGTGGTTCAAATAAATGACTGGCATGAATGTAAGAGAGTTGTTCAGTAAGTTTGGGGATGATAATGGGGTGGGGTGGATATAGATGGACAGATCAGTGGCAAATGGAATTAATCCTGAAAAGTGTGAGATGATGCACTTGGGCAGGACAAACAAGACTAGGAAATACAGGATACATAGCAGGACCTTGGCAAGCACCAAGAATGAGAGGGACCTTGGTGTGAATGCACGCTGGTCCCTTAAGGTAGCAGGGCATGAGGATACAGTGGTTAAGAAGGCATATGCAGGGCAGCACAGTGGTTAGCATTGCTCCCTATGGCGCTGAAGACCCGGGTTCGATCCCGGTCCCAGGTCACTGTCCGTGTGGAGTTTGCACATTCTCCCCATGTCTGTGCGGGTTTGACCCCCACAACCCAAAGATGTGCAGGGTGGGTGGATTGGCCACGCTAAATTGCCCCTTAATTGGAAAAAAAATATTTGGGTGCTGGAAATGTATATTTTTTTAAAAAGCATATGGTAGACTTGCCATTATTGACCGAGGCATGGAGTTAAACAGCAGGGAGGTTATGCTGGAACTGTATAAAACGTTGGTTAGGCCACAGCTGGAGTACTGTGTGGAGTTCTGAAATCCACATTATAGGAGGAATGTGATAGCACTGGAAAGGTGCAGAGGAGATTTACCAGGATGTTGCCGGGGCTGGAGAGCTTTAGTTATGAAGAGAAATTGAATAGACTGGGGCTGTTTTCCTTGGAGCAGAAGAGACTGAGGGGGGGTGGGGGGAGACATGATTGAAATGTATAAAATTATGTGGGGCATGGATAGAGTAGACAGGAAGAAACCTTTGCCCTTGGTGGAGGGATCAGTGACCAAGGGGCATAGATTTGAGGTAAGGGGTCGGAGGTTTCGAGGGGATGCGAGGAAAAATCGTTTCACCCAGAGGGGGGGTGGGAGTCTGGAACTCGCTGCCTGAAAGGGTGGTGGAGGCAGAGACCCTCATAACGTTTTAAAAGTATTTAGATGTGCACTTGTGATGCCAAGGCAGACAAGGCTATGGGTCGAGTGCTGGAAATTGGGATTAGAATACTTGAGTGGTTGTTTTTGGCTGGCGCAAACCTGATAGGCTGAAGGGCCTTTTCTGTGCTGGAGACCTCGGTGACTATCTTCCGGAGTCAAAAGAACATTGGTGTTTCATTTTCACAGCAAACTCCTGTCTCTCTCTCTCTCTCCCTCCCTTTCAGATGTCGATGAGTGTTCTCTGACTGCTTCCACCCTTTGTGCTCATCATTGTGTGAACACACCAGGGTCCTTCGCGTGTATTTGCCCTGGCGGTTACGTCCTCGCTCTCAACGGAAGAAACTGTCAAGGTATGCCTTTATTCATTAACTTAATGGTTCTTGGTAGGTAGATGAACCTGGCCAAGGAGGATTAAATCACATTGCCACCGATGCAAAGGGAAACTGCTGCCGTCTCACTCTGGCTTCATTCCCTCAGATCTCGACGAGTGCACACTGGGAACCCACAACTGTACAAGGGCCGAGACTTGCTTCAACGTTCAGGGTGGATTCAGGTGCATCTCTTTCGAGTGCCCCTCCAATTACCAGAGGGTGGGACAGGCGTAAGTACCTTCCACGTGGGCGGGAGCTTTTTTTTTGACAGCTGCACTGGTAAAGCCCAAAATGTTCTGCCTAGGTGTAAACACTGCCTCACAATCACACTTGGGCACCTCACTGCCCCTAAGTGACTGGGGGTTGCAAACCGTCCTCTGTGGACTGCATTTCGCTGGTGCAATCATGGCTCTTTGCTGAACTCTGTGGACTGTTTGCTGTTTATATAAATTCTGCAGACTGCAGATTTAAGTAGATTCTGTGGACTGTTTGCTGTGGTACGCTGTTCCCCGTACTTTATCTAAGTTGGCTAGACAGCTGGTTCGTGATGTAAATGAAGCCAGCAGCACGGGTTCAATTCCCGTTACCGGCCGAAGTTATTAATGAAAGCTCTGCCTTCTCAACCTTGTCCCTCGCCTGAGGTGTGGTGATCCTCCGGTTTAATCACCACCAGTCAGCCCTCCCCCTCAAATGGGAAAAGCAGCTTATAGTCAGCTGGGACTATGGTGACTTTACCTTACCTTTGTTGTTTAATTAGACACTGCAGACTGTTTGCTGTTTATATCGAGACTGCTGTGGTTTAAGTAGACACTGTGGACTGTTTGTGTAGTGCACTATTTAAATAGAATCCATCATGTTTGCTGCGGTGTATGGTTTTATTTTAATACATTCTGTAGACTGATTTGCTGTAGTCTATGGATTCTTTTGCTGTAAGTCCTGTGACAACGATACTCACGATTCATGTTTTTATTTCCTGTTACTCCTGGATAGCCGTTGTGAGCGACTCTCGTGCCAGGATTATGTTGAGTGCCAGACGGAGCCACAGAGGATCACCTATTACCAGCTCACCTTCCCCATCAACATTCGGGTGCCGGCCAACATCTTCCGCATCATCCCCTCCCCTGTCTACGTGGGTGACAACATCCTGCTGGGCATCACCGGGGGCAACGACGGCAGATTCTTCAGCACCCGCCGGCACAACAACTACACAGGCTTCGTCTACCTGCAGCTGCAGCCTCGGGCGCCCCGCGATTTCCTGCTGGATGTGGAGATGACGCTGATCAGGCAGGGCCGCGCCACCAAATTCATCGCCAGGATCTACGTCTTCATCACTGGACCTTCTCTCTGATGGTCTCCAGATTGCTCTTCCAGATTCTACCCTCTTCCCCAACCCCCTGCCGTCCACGCACCCCTCTGCAGGCCCGTGTATGGAGGGTGTGATCTTTTTCCAGACCCCCCCCCCATCACAATGTTGCCCCCTCCCCACAATCCATGACACAGCTGGAAGGGATAGGAGGAAAGCATCTTTCACAAGCTCAGGTCGCTGTGAAGTGCTTTCAGTGCTGGAATAGCCGCAATCAATTTGTACCCCCCCAAGGCAATGACAAAAATAGCTTGTTTTTTGTGAATGATGTCAGTTGAAAGATTGGTCCAGGAGGCCAGCTTTACTCTGCATCTAACCCCATGCTGTACCTGCCCTGGGAGTGTTTGATGGGGACAGTGTAGAGGGAGCTTTACTCTGTATCTAACCCCCTGCTGTACCTGTCCTGGGAGTGTTTGATGGGGACAGTGTAGAGGGAGCTTTACTCTGTATCTAACCCCGTGCTGTACCTGTCCTCGGAGTGTTTGATGGGGACAGTGTAGAGGGAGCTTTACTCTGTATCTAACCCCCTGCTGTACCTGTCCTGGGAGTGTTTGATGGGGACAGTGTAGAGGGAGCTTTACTCTGTATCTAACCCCCTGCTGTACCTGTCCTGGGAGTGTTTGATGGGGACAGTGTAGAGGGAGTTTTACTCCGTATCTAACCCCGTGCTGTGCCTGTGCTGGGAGTGTTTGATGGGGACAGTGTAGAGGGAGCTTTACTCTGTATCTAACCCCGTGCTGTACCTGTGCTGGGAGTGTTTGATGGGGACAGTGTAGAGGGAGCTTTACTCTGTATCTAACCCCGTGCTGTACCTGTCCTGGGAGTGTTTGATGGGGACAGTGTAGAGGGAGCTTTACTCTGTATCTAACCCCGTGCTGTACCTGTCCTGGGAGTGTTTGATGGGGACAGTGTAGAGGGAGCTTTACTCTGTATCTAACCTGTTATCTGGAGATGAAAGGGGTTCCCACACTGCGTGGAAGAATTACTGAGAAGAAGCACTGTCCCGGGTGTCTGAACGAAGTAAGCATTTCGACCAAGTATTACTTTTCTGTTGCAGGTGCTTGCTTGAACATTGTCAAAAATAATTAATATAAAACAACCTCGTCTCCTGCTCTTTCTTCTCTAGTTATGTTCTTCTCTAGTTGCACAGTTATGCTTTCTGACTTTCTCGAGCGAGTCCTTCTGATGCAGCTGCCTTGGGAATGGCTAAAGCCAATGTGGATCGGAGGCAATGGCAATATTTCGATAGTACCCGTCTATCGATGAAATACAGCGGAAGGTTGTCATTATTACAATCACGGCAACGGCATGCACAAACCCGAATGACCCAGATCGTCTATTTTGTCTTCGCGATGGTGGTTGAGGGATCACTATTACAGAGCACAATCTTCGCGGTAACCAAGTCATAACACAAGTTCCAGGCTACGACCATCTCCAACAAGGAATTTCCTCCCCCCCCAAAAAAAAAAACTATCAATATCCTAGGGGCTACTGATGACCAAATACTGAAATGGATCCAGCCAATACTTTGCCTACAAGAACAGGTCAGATGCTAGGAATTCTGCAGAGTGTTACTCACCCTCTGATACTTCTCTCCCCCCCCCCCACACACAAAGCCTGTCCACCATCTACAAGGCATAAGTCAGGAGTGTGATGGACTCTCCCACTCGCCTGGATGAGCGCGGCTCCGACAACACGCGAGAAGCTCGACACCACCCAGGGCAAAGCAGCCCCCTCCCCCGCTCGATCGACCAACACGCTAACCCCCACCTTCAACATCCACTCCCTCCACCCACCGACTCACAGCGGCAGCCGTGTGCACCGTCTACAAGATGCACTGCAGCCACTCGCCAAGGCTCCCTCGACAGCTCCGCCCAAACCCGCCACCTCTACCCCCTAGAGGGACGAGGGAAGCAGACGCCATGGGGAACACCCACCGCCTGTTCCTCTTCCTCACCCCCCACACACACACCGCCTCAACTTGGAAATATCTCGGCCGTTCCTTCACTGGCACTGGGTCCCAGCACGGTAGCATTGTGGATAGCACAATTGCTTCACAGCTCCGGGGTCCCAGGTTCGATTCCGGCTTGGGTCACTGTCTGTGCGGAGTCTGCACATCCTCCCCGTGTGTGCGTGGGTTTCCTCCGGGTGCTCCGGTTTCCTCCCAGTCCAAAGATGTGCAGGTTAGGTGGATTGGCCATGATAAATTGCCCATTGTGTCCAAAATTGCCCTTAGTTTTGGGTGGGGTTACTGGGTTATGGGGATAGGGTGGAGGTGTTGACCTTGGGTGGGGTGCTCTTTCCAAGAGCCGGTGCAGACTCGATGGGCCGAATGGCCTCCTTCTGCACTGTAAATTCTATGTTAATCTATGTATAATCCTGGAACTCCCTCCCCAACAGCGGTATGGGCGAACCTCCACCACACGGAGACTGCAGCGGTTCAAGGTGGTGGCTCACCCGCCACCTTATCATCAAGGACGTCAGCCTTACCTGCGATGCTTCCATTCCGCGAATGAATGATAAAACAATGTGATGCACAAACACACACACACATGGGGATCTGCTTTTTTGAAACACCTCTCTAAAATTTTTATTTCTATAAGGACCCAACAGAAACCCTAAAACAAACAAAAAAAAAAGCAAAAAAGAACAAATAGTTAAAACAAATTAATTACACGCAGGTTTTAATTACAATGCAGTCGGAGGAGAGAGAGAGAGATAGAGAAAGAGGGGGAGGAGACGGGTTGAGGAGGTGGATTAACGTAGCCGTTCTTTCACCAGTTATACTGTACAACAATAGAATCGCTGACACACTTGGCGGCGAATTTCCTCTCGGTCCTGCTGCCACGTCCCCTGCAGGTTTAGCGTTTAGTGTGTGCCTTTAAAACAGGCAGTGAAATAAAAAGAGAGAGACCACTGTGTGTGGGGGGCAGGGGAGGCCGCTTCTTCCAGCAGACACCCGCAGTTTCACGTGTGCGCACCGGCCCTCGAATGCTCACCACAGCCGATGACCACACAAGGTCCAAAATCAGCCCCTCCCCAGAACTATCTCTTCTCTTTATGTGTGTCTGCCCGCACTCCTGATGAGCACACCTACGTTCCGGCTCGAGAGAGAAAGAGGGGGGGGGGGGACTTTACGCGCGTGCGTTGCGGATGCACGACCGTCCCTGTGCTCCTGTGGCCAGGGTGCCTTTGAGTCTGTGGACCGAGAGAGAGAGCGAACGAGCATGCACCCGGGTATGTGTGCGCGCAAGACAGCACCTCTGATACATGTGGACAGTGCATGCGTCAGAGAACGCCTGTGTATTCACGCTCCAGTAAGAGAGAGAGCGCCATTGTGCACATACGCCCGCCTTCGAGTCTTTCAAACGGGGTTGTCTGAAGTTACTGCACTGGATTCGGAGACAAGAAAGATGGCATAGTTGCGCAGACGCGAGAGCGTGCGTGTTCGAGAACAGCTACAGGGGTCGGTTAATACATCATGCACACGATAACAGAGCCGATTTACTCACACCCGCTCCCCCCACCCCCTGCCCACTCCGCTCCTCTCCCACAAAGGCTGAACCCACCTCCCCCACCAACTGAAAGTATCGGGTTTTGTGACAACTGTTCTCCGTACACCCGCGTTGGGTAGAGCGCGCGATACGGTCGGTTGCTTTTCTCGCATACAACCGCTCCCCTCCCTCTCCTCTCCCCCCGACCCCGTATCCTCAGGTAGGGGAAGGCCGGGGAGGGGTTGGAGGTGAAGTGGGAGGGGGCAGGGGAAGGGAAAGAGAGAGAGAACTAAAGTACATTGGGGAGAAGGGGGGAGGGTGGGAGGGCAGGAGCGAAAAGAGTGGGGAAGTGACAAAGAGATTCAACTGACTGGGTTGCCTGGCGGTTTGAGTCACCCTGGTGAGATTCAGTGCTGAGAGTTAACGTGGGAGTGGTGACTCTGAGATCACCGCCGATCCCCTCCTCGTAGCCCCCCCCCACCTAACCCCATAACCCCGCCAGCCCACCCTCCCACAACCCTGCCCCACCCCCACCCCCAACAGTGGGGTTATACTCCGGCAGCGAGTATTTAACATTTTTTTCCCCAGCTCACCCCCCCACCCTCCCTCCCCCCCTCCCCCTAACACAACCCCGCCGCCGAATGCAAATCAGTTCTCGGCTTGGTTTTCCTCTCGTTAATTTTCATCTTTTCCCCTCGCCCCCAACTCCGCTGCTCTCAACAGGGTGACGCCAGCCGCCGCCGCCACCTCCAACCCCCCCCACCCCCCCAACACACAATCCCCTGCCCCGCCCTCCAGTTCCCACCGAAGTCAAGAGTCTCTCGGGTGGCCTGTGTCCACGACAAAGCTGCTGAGGAAGGTGGCCTTCGATCATAACTGCTGGAACAGAAAAAAAAGCTAGAATCAGAAGCAGGTGCGGGCAGAAACAGGCCAGGGGATCAATATTAATCGTCGGGTCGGACTGGGCTTGAGAACTGCTGAAGGTCAAAAAAAAAAAGAGACGGGAAGTTTTTCCTCTCCGATGCATCAGGGCATCTCTCAGGAAATGACCAAACCATAATGAGGCCAACAACAATTTGTACTGCATGGGGAGAGAGCCCGGGAATGATTGGCACGCGGACTCTGATTAGTCGCAAGATGTTTTGCCATGAGGAATGCGGGACATGTATATCAAACAAACTCACACGGTCTCCATAGCAATTCATAGAATGGGGTGACACACTGCGAGGAATCGGATGCAACAACTCGCATTGATAGAGCGCCTGCAGCAAAGAGTGCACAAGGTGATTCACAGGAGGGTGATTCTGACAGATTTTGGCCCCGAGCCACGGGCGGAGATACTAGGGACATGCTCGGTCAAAGAGGTCGGTCTTTAAGAAATGTCGAAGGAAGAGACAGAGAGAGAGAGAGACAGAGAGAGAGAGAGAAAGAGAGAGAGAGAGACAGACAGACAGAGGGAGAGGTTTAAGGAAGAATAGGGGCGGCACGGTGGTTAGCACCGCTGCCTCACAGCTCTGGGTTCAATTCCAGCCTCGGGTGTGTGTGTGTGGAGTCTGCACGTTCTCCCCGTGTCTGCGTGGGTTTCCTCCGGGTGCTCCGGTTTCCTCCCACAGTCCAAAGATGTGCAGGTTAGGTGCATTGGCCACCTTAGTGTCAAAAAGATTAGGTGGGATTACGGGGATAGAGTGGAAGCATGTGTTTAATTAGGGTGCCCTTTCCAAGGGCCGATGCAGACTCGATGGGCTGATTGGCCTCCTTCTGCACTGTACATTCTATGATTTGTAAATTCTATGAATTCCAGAGCTTAGGGCCCCCAGGCAGCTGAAGGCACGGCCGCCAATGGTGGAGCGATGGGAATCGGGGATGCTCGAGAGGCCAGAATTTGAGTGATCTCAGAGGGTTGTAGGAGGTTAGAGAGATAGGGAGGGTTGTAGGGGCTGGAGGAGGTTAGAGAGATAGGGAGGGTTGATGGGGCTGGAGGAGGTTACAGAGATAGGGAGGGTTGTAGGTGTGGAGGAGGTTAGAGATACGGAGGGTTGTAGGGGCTGGAGGAGGTTACAGAGATAGGGAGGGTTGTAGGAGGTTACAGAAATAGGGAGGGTTGTAAGGGCCGGGTGGGAAAAGAAGGCTGAGAGGGGATTGGATTGGAGGGTATTGGAGATCCTGAGGGCTATGGACGGTTTCTCTGCAAGAGAACATCGAGATCGAGAGGGCATGGATTCAAAACAACGGGGCAGGCGGACGTGAAGCGATGTGAGGGAAAACATTTTCACCCAGAGAGTGATTGGAGCCTGGAAGGAGTTTCCCTGAGAGAACGTGCAAGGTTACGGGTCGTATGTTGGCTCACCAGTTGCGGCCTCTAGGGCTACTTTGTAGGTAAGGTTGGAGAAGAAGGAGCTGGTGACGGAGCTGGAAAAGATAAGTGAGGTGCTCAGGGGTTTCTACAAGTTATAAAAGCCTGAGCAGGTTGGCGAGGCAGGGGACATGGGGCGGTTTCTGGATGGGCTGGGGTTCCCAGAGCTGGAGGAGGGGAAGAGGCAGGCACTGGAGGAGCCATTGGGGCTGAGGGAGGTGATGGATTGTAAGGCCCCCGGGCCGGCAGGCTTTCCGACGGAGTTTTATAAGCAGTTTGCGACAGAGTTGGCCCCCCTCCCACTTGTTTGAGATGTTCAGTGGAGAGGGGTGAGTTGGCAGCGATGTTATCACAGGCATCGATCTCATTGACCCCGAAAAAGGGGAAGGACCCACTGGAGTGCGGGACTTACAGGCCCATTTCTTTGTTGAATACGGACGTGAAAGTATTGGTGAGGGCATGGCATGTAGGTTGGAGTGGTGCGTGCCAGAGGTGGTTCTGAGGGGACTTCCGGGTCGCGGTGATGCGGAGCTAAGCTGCGCGAGTCGGCAGCTCCCACAGAAACTGACTTTTGGGCCCGCTAACGGAGCCCCAACGGACCTGTAAAAAAAAAAACCCGTGGGGAAGAACGGAGGAAGTCCCCTACAGCCCTGCATGGACCGGACCCGCAGTGAAACGGCAAGGAAAGCGGCCCTGGAGCAGCGGGAGAAGAAAGAAGAAAAAAACAAAATGGCGGCGCCCACGGACAGAGAGGAGATGAAAGAGTTCATCAAGTGCTGCTTCGAGGAGCTGTGTAAGGAGATGGTGGCGCCTATACTGGCAATGGTGGAAAAACTTGGAGCAACCCAGAAAGCCCAAGAGGTGAAGATTCAGGAGATCCAGGAAAAAGTGAGTGAGAACGACGACGAGCTCGTGGGCCTGGCGGAGAGAATGGAGCGGCACGAGGCGCTGCACAAGACGTGTGCGGGAAGACTCGAAGACCTGGAGAACAGATCAAGGAGAAACAACTTGAGGATCCTGGGTCTCCCAGAAGGAATGGAAGGGGCCGATGCCGCGGCATATGTGGGCACAATGATCGGGACGCTGATGGGTGTGGAGGCCCCCCCGAGATTGCTGGAGCTGGATGGGGCGCACCGAGTGCTAGCGAGGAAGCCCAATGCAAAAGAGCAGCCAAGGGCGATGGTGGTGAGATTTCACCGGTTTACGGACAGAGAGAGGGTCCTGAAATGGGCCAAGAAGGAACGGAGCAGCAAGTGGGACAATGCGGAGATCAGAATATACCCGGACTGGAGTGCGGAGGTCGCTAAGCGGAGAGCGGGTTTCAACCGGGCCAAAGCGGTGCTGCACCGGAAAGGGGTGAAATTTGGAATGCTGCAGCCAGCGCGACTGTGGGTTACACATAATGGCCAACACCACTACTTCGAAACGCCCGAAGAGGCGTGGACCTTTATATTAGTTGAAAAATTGGACTCTAATTGAGGGTTTGTGTGGGAGGGGGTGTTTGAGGGGTGAAGTATGATGTTTGTTGTACATAGGGGGTCAACCACGCGCAGGAAAGGATATATGGGCTGGGGGAGAGGGACAAGGCTATGACAGGAGCAGCGCCATGGGGAGCGGGGCAGGCTTTGGGAAGCGCGGGGTTTTTCCCGCGCGCGGCAAAAAAAATAATAAAAAGGGCGGGAAGGGGACAAAGGAATGTACATTGGTTGGGAGAGACCCACACGGGGGGGGGGGGTTAAATGGATGGCGGGGGAAACCGGGGTCAGCAGGTGTCAGCTGACTTACGGGAGGGATATGGGGGGAGCAAAAAAGCTAGACGGGGATCTAGCGGGAGGGGGGGGGGGGGGGGGGAAGGGTTGCTGCTGCACTGGCCGAAAGAGAATGGGACACAGAAGAGGTGGCTGGGACGGGGGTCCCCCAGCTGGGGGACTGGAGTGTGAGGGAGACGCGGACAAGGGACTGGCCCAGAAAAGGAGATGGATAGTCGGCGGGGGGGGGGGGGGGGGGGTGAGAGTCCCTCCAATCCGGCTGATAACGTGGAACGTGAGGGGCCTGAACCGGTGAAGCGGGCTCGAGTGTTCGCGCACTTGAAGGGACTGAAGGCAGATGTGGCAATGCTCCAAGAGACACACCTGAAGGTGGCGGACCAGGTCAGGTTAAGAAAGGGATGGGTATGACAGGTATTTCACTCGGGATTGGACGCAAAAAATAGAGGGGTGGCAATTCTGGTGGGAAAGCATGTGTCATTTGAGGCCAAGACTATCGTAGCGGATAATGGAGGGAGATATGTGATGGTGAGCGGTAGGTTGCAAGGGATGTGGGTGGTGTTGGTAAATGTATACGCCCCGAACTGGGATGATGCTGGATTCATGAAGCGCATGTTGGGGCGCATTCCGGACCTGGAGATAGGAGGACTAATAATGGGAGGGGACTTCAATACGGTGCTGGACCCAGCACTGGACCGCTCCAGATCAAGGACGGGAAGGAGGCCGGCGGTGGCCAAGGTACTTAGGGGGTTTATGGATCAGATGGGGGGAGTGGACCCATGGAGGTTTGCAAGACCGCAGGCCAGGGAATTTTCTTTTTTCTCCCACGTGCATAAGGCTTACTCCCGGATAGATTTCTTTGTTCTGGGCAGGGCGCTCATCCCGAGAGTGGGGGGGACGGAGTATTCGGCCATAGCCGTTTCGGACCATGCTCCGCACTGGGTGGAACTGGAGCTGGGAGAGGAGAGGGATCAACGCCCGCTGTGGCGGCTGGATGTGGGACTGCTGGCCGATGAGGTGGTGAGGGGGTGTATTGAAAGGTACTTGGAGGCCAACGACAACGGGGAGGTGCGAGTGGGGGTGGTATGGGAGGCGATGAAGGCGGTGATTAGGGGAGAGCTGATCTCCATCAGGGCTCATAGGGAGAAGATAGAGGGAATGGAAAGGGAAAGGTTAGTGGGGGAGATCTTGCGGGTGGACAGGAGATACGCAGAGGCCCCGGAGGAAAGATTACTTGGGGAAAGGCGACGGCTCCAGACGGAGTTTGACCTGCTGACCACGGGCAAGGCGGAGGCACAGTGGAGGAAGGCACAAGTGGCGACTTACGAGCACGGGGAAAAGGCTAGTCGGATGCTGGTGCACCAGCTCCGTAAGAGGGCGGCAGCGAGGGAAATAGGGGGAATCAAAGATGGAAGGGGAGCCACGGTACGAAGTGCAACGAAAATAAATAAGGTATTTAAGGACTTTTATGAAGAGCTGTACAGGTCCCAGCCCCCAGGGGGGGGAAGGGGGGATGAAGCGATTCCTGGACCAGCTGGGGTTCCCGAGGGTGGAGGAGCAGGAGGCGGTTGGTTTGGGGGCACCAATTGGGCTGGAGGAGTTGAGTAAGGGTTTGGGGAGCATGCAGGCGGGGAAGGCCCCGGGGCCGGACGGGTTCCCGGTGGAATTCTACAGAAAATATGTGGACCTGCTGGCCCCGCTACTAGTGAGGATCTTCAACGAGGCAAGAGAGGAGGGAACCCTGCCCCAGACAATGTCGGAGGCGACAATCTCCGATCCTAAAGCGAGACAAGGATCCACTGCAATGTGGCTCGTACAGGCCGATTTCGCTCCTCAATGTGGATGCTAAGCTATTGCCGAAGGTACTGGCCACTAGGATTGAGGACTGTGCCCTGGGGGTGATACACAAGGACCAAACGGGATTTGTAAAGGGCAGGCAGTTAAATACCAATGTGCGGCGGCTCTTAAACGTGATAACGATGACATCGGAGGAGGGAGAGGCGGAGATAGTGGAAGCTATGGACGCGGAAAAAGCCTTTGACCGAGTAGAGTGGGAGTACCTCTGGGAGGTATTGCGCAGGTTTGGGTTCGGGGGAGGGTTTATTAGATGGATTAAGCTCCTTTACTGCGCCCCGGTGGCGAGCGTAGTGACAAACCGGCGGAGGTCAGAGTACTTCCGGCTGTACCGAGGGACGAGACAGGGGTGCCCCCTGTCCCCCCTGTTGTTTGCATTGGCGATTGAACCCTTGGCCATATCACTTAGGGAGTCTCAGAAATGGAGGGGGATAGTCTGCGGGGGAGAGGAGCATCGGGTATCGCTATATGCGGATGACCTGCTGCTATACGTGGCGGACCCAATGGAGGGAATGGTGGAGGTCATGCAGACTCTGAAGGAGTTTGGAGAGTTTTCGGGCTACAAGCTTAATGTAGAGAAGAGTGAGCTTTTTGTACTACAGGCAGGGGACCAAGAAAGAGGGATAGGGGACCTGCCGCTGAGGAGGGCGGAGAGGAGTTTTCGGTATCTGGGGATCCAGATAGCCAGAAGTTGGGGGGCCCTACATAAATTGAATTTGACGAGGGTGGTGGAGCAAATGGAGGAGGATTTTAAAAGATGGGACATGCTCCCGCTCTCGTTGGCGGGTAGGGTGCAGTCGGTTAAAATGGTGGTCCTTCCGAGGTTTTTGTTTGTGTTTCAGTGCCTCCCCATCGTGATCACCAAGGGCTTTTTCAAGAGAGTAGGTAGGAGTATTATGGGGTATGTGTGGGCAAATAAGACCCCGAGGGTTAGGAGAGGGTTCTTGGAACGCAGCAGGGACCGAGGAGGGTTGGCTTTGCCAAACCTAGAGAGTTACTACTGGGCAGCAAATGTGGCGATGATCCGTAAGTGGGTTATGGAAGGAGAGGGGGCGACATGGAAGAGGATGGAGATGGCGTCCTGCAAAGGAACGAGCCTGGGGGCGTTGGTAACGGCACCGCTGCCGCTCTCGCCGACAAAATACACCACAAGCCCGGTGGTGGCGGCAACATTAAAGATCTGGGGCCAGTGGAGAAGACACAGGGGTGCAATGGGAGCATCGGTGTGGTCCCCGATCAGGGGTAACCACCGGTTTGTCCCGGGGAAGATGGACGGGGGATTCCAGAGCTGGCATCGGGCGGGGATAAGAAGAATGGGGGACCTGTTCATTGACGGGACATTTGCGAGTCTAGGGGCACTGGAGGAGAAATTTGAGTTACCCCCGGGAAATGCATTTAGATATATGCAGGTGAGGGCTTTTGTGAGGCGACAGGTGAGGGAATTTCCGTTGCTCCCGACACAAGAAGTTCAAGATAGGGTGATCTCGGGGGTATGGGTTGGGGAGGGCAAGGTATCGGAAATATACCAAGAGATGAAAGAGGGGGAAGCGCTAGTAGAAGAACTGAAAAGGTAAATGGGAGGAGGAGCTGGGGGAGGAGATTGAGGAAGGGCTATGGGCCGACGCCCTGGGTAGGGTTAATACCTCTTCCTCGTGTGCCAGGCTCAGTCTGATACAATTTAAGGTGGTTCACAGAGCGCATTTGACGAGGGCGAGGCTGAGTAGGTTCTTTGGGGTAGAGGTCAGATGTGAAAGATGTTCAGGGAGCCCGGCGAACCATGTCCATATGTTTTGGTCATGCCCGGCATTGGAGGGGTTCTGGAGAGGAGTGGCGGGAGTAATATCCCAGGTGGTGAAAGTCCGGGTCAAGCCAAGCTGGGGGCTAGCAATATTTGGAGTAGTGGATGAGCCGGGAGTGCAGGAGGCGAAAGAGGCCGTAATTCTGGCCTTTGCGTCCCTAGTAGCCCGGCGAAGGGTCTTGCTACTGTGGAAGGAGGCGAAGCCCCCTGGCCTGGAGGCCTGGATTAACGCCATGGCGGGGTTCATAAAATTGGAGAGAATTAAGTTTGCTTTGAGAGGGTCTGCACAGGGGTTTTACAGGCGGTGGCAACCGTTCCTAGATTATCTCGCGGAGCGTTAGAAGAAGGTCGATCAGCAGCAGCAGCAACCCTGGGGGGGGAAAACGAGAGACTGTCTGAGGGGATGGACGAGCGGGAGATAGCATGGAGGGTGGGGGGGGAACGGTACGCGCGGCCAAGAGCCAGTGTATAAAGCTATGTAAATATACCATCTTGCCTTGTATATATCTTGCTCAGGGAGAATTTGCGTTATTTTGTTACGGGGGGGGGGGGGGATTATTGTTTGTAAGGGGAAAAAATTGTGTTGTTAAAAAACCTTAATAAAAATATTTTTTTTAAAAAAAGAGGTGGTTCTGAGGATCAAACGGGTTTTGTGAAGGGTAGGTAACTCTCCAGTAACGTTAGGAGGCTGCTGAATGTAGTTATGTCTCTGTCAGGGGGCGGGGGGGGGCAGGCACTGGAGGTTATTGTATCCATGGATGCGGAGAAGGCCTTTGACTGGGTAGAGTGGAGGTATCTGTTTGAAATTCTGGGTAGGCTTGGTTTTGGGCCTAAGTTTGTGGCGTTGGTGCGTCTTTTGTATGCGTCCCCTGTGGCAAGTGTGCGTACGAACAAGATGAGTTCAGCGGATTTTGGGTTACATAGGGGAAACGAGGCAGGGGTGCCTGTTGTCACCGTTGTTATTTGCACTGGCTATTGAGTCCTTGGCATTTGCATTTCGGGGGTCGGCTGAGTGGCGAGGGATTCTGAGGTGGGGTAGGGAGCACTGGGTGTCGCTCTAGCCCAGCGGTTAGCACTGTTGCTTCACTGCACCACGGTCCCAGGTTCGATTCCCGGCTTGGGTCACTGTCTGTGCGGAGTCTGCACGTTCTCCCCGTGTTTCCGTGGGTTTCCTCCGGGTGCTCCGGTTTCCTCCCACAAGTCCCGAAAGACGTGCTGTTAGGTGAATTGGACATTCTGAAATCTCCCTGTGTACCCGAACAGGTGCCGGAATGTGGCGACGAGGGGATTTTCACAGTAACTTCATTGCAGTGTTAATGTAAGCCTACTTGTGACAATAATAAAGAGTATTATTATTATTGTGCAGACAAGAGATAGTGGCTAGTACCACTGCCTCACGGCGCCGAGGTCCCAGGTTCGATCCCGGCCCTGGGTCACTGTCCGTGTGGAGTTTGCACATTCTCCCCATGTCTGCGGGGGTCTCACCCACACAACCCAAAGATGTTCAGGGTAGGTGGATTGGTCGCGCTAAATTGCTCCTTAATTGGGAAAAAAATAATCGGATACTCTGAAATTAGTTTTCAAAATGCAGACAACCTGTTGTTTTAGCGTCGGATGCGCTGGAGAGTTTGGGCAGAATCATGGGCCTGTTGAGAGACATTCAGGGCCTTCTCTGGGTATAAGTTTAACGTAGGGAAGAGTGAGGCGTTCATGATGAATGCGGCGGCAGTGGGGTCAATTTGGGGGAATTACCGTTTAAGGTGGCAAGAGAGTGCTTCAGGTATTTGGGGTTCAAGGTGACACACGAGTGGGCCACGATGCACAGGTTAAACTTTACAGCGTGAGTGGAAAAGGTTAAGGGGGGATTTCTCTTTTTAAAATACATTTAGAGCACCCAATTCATTTTTTTCCAACTAAGGGGGCAATTTAGCGTGACCAATCCACCTACCCTGCACATCTTTGGGTTGTGGGGGTGAGACCCACGCAGACACGGGGAGAATGTGCAAACTCCACACGGACAGTGACCCAGAGCCGGGATCGAACTTGGGACCTCGGTGCCGTGAGGCAGCAGTTCCACCCTAGGTTAAGGGGGACCTCAAGAGGTAGAACACTTACACTTGATGTTCGCAGGGAGGGTGCAGGTGATAAAAGATGAATGTACTGCCAAGATTCTGGTTTGACTTTCTCCCTAAGGCTTTCTTCCGGAGGGTGGAAGCACTGATTTTGGATGGGGAAGGTACCGAGGGTGAAGAGGGATCTGCTGCAGAGGCAGAGACAGAGAAAGGGGGAAGCATTGTTACTGGGCTGCGAATGTGGAGAGGGTGAGGTGTTCGACAGAGTGGATTAGGTTGGAGGATTCCTGCAGGGGTTCTAGCTTGAGGGCCCTGGTGACGGCCCCGTTGCCGTTCGCCCCGGGGAGTCCGGTGGTGCAGTCGAGTATCAGGATATGGAACCAGTTGAGGAGGCATTTTACGTTGGCCGACGTTACCCCACCTACTAAAGTACATTGCATTACAGCGACTGCTGCTTCCTGACGACATGGGGGGGGGGGGGGGGGGGAGTAGGATTGGGACATATGCGGGTGGTTGGGGGAGCAAGAGATGGGTGAGGATAAAGCGGGAGGAGGAGTTGAGGAGGGAGATAGGATGGGAACTCTGGTGTGAGGTGATGCTGTGGGTGAACGGCACCTCCTCCTGTGCGAGGATGAGCTTGTTTCAGTTCAAGGTGGTACACAGGTTACACACGACTCGGGCGAGGACGAGTGGGTTCTAACAGACGGGTGAGCAACCAGGAGGGTTTCTTAAAACAATATGTAGACAGACCAACTAGGGAAGGGGCGGTACTGGACCTGGTATTGGGGAATGAGCCCGGCCAGGTGGTAGAAGTTTCAGTAGGGGAGCATTTCGGGAACAGTGACCACAATTCAGTAAGTTTTAAAGTGCGGGTGGACAAGGATAAGAGTGGTCCTAGGATGAATGTGCTAAATTGGGGGAAGGCTAATTATAACAATATTAGGCGGGAACTGAAGAACATAGATTGGGGGTGGATGTTTGAGGGCAAATCAACATCTGACATGTGGGAGGCTTTCAAGTGTCAGTTCAAAGGAATTCAGGACCGGCATGTTCCTGTGAGGAAGAAGGATAAATACGGCAATTTTCGGGAACCTTGGATAACGAGAGATATTGTAGGCCGCATCAAAAAGAAAAAGGAGACATTTGTCAGGGCTAAAAGGTTGGGAACAGACGAAGCCTGTGTGGAATATAAGGAAAGTAGGAAAGAACTTAAGCAAGGAGTCAGGAGGGCTAGAAGGGGTCACGAAAAGTCATTGGCAAATAGGGTTAAGGAAAATCCCAAGGCTTTTTACACGTACATAAAAAGCAAGAGGGTAGCCAGGGAAAGGGTTGGCCCACTGAAGGATAGGCAAGGGAATCTATGTGTGGAGCCAGAGGAAATGGGCGAGGTACTAAATGAATACTTTGCATCAGTATTCACCAAAGAGAAGGAATTGGTAGATGTTGAGTCTGGAGAAGGGTGTGTAGATAGCCTGGGTCACATTGAGATCCAAAAAGACGAGGTGTTGGGTATCTTAAAAAATATTAAGGTAGATAAGTCCCCAGGGCCTGATGGGATCTACCCCAGAATACTGAAGGAGGCTGGAGAGGAAATTGCTGACGCCTTAACAGAAATCTTTGGATCCTCACTGTCTTCAGGTGATGTCCCGGAGGACTGGAGAATAGCCAATGTTGTTCCTCTGTTTAAGAAGGGTAGCAAGGATAATCCAGGGAACTACAGGCCGGTGAGCCTTACGTCAGTGGTAGGGAAATTACTGGAGAGAATTCTTCGAGACAGGATCTACTCCCATTTGGAAGCAAATGGACGTATTAGTGAGAGGCAGCATGGTTTTGTGAAGGGGAGGTCGTGTCTCACTAACTTGATAGAGTTTTTCGAGGAGGTCACAAAGATGATTGATGCAGGTAGGGCAGTGGATGTTGTCTATATGGACTTCAGTAAGGCCTTTGACAAGGTCCCTCATGGTAGACTAGTACAAAAGGTGAAGTCACACGGGATCAGGGGTGAACTGGCAAGGTGGATACAGAACTGGCTAGGTCATAGAAGGCAGAGAGTAGCAATGGAAGGATGCTTTTCTAATTGGAGGGCTGTGACCAGTGGTGTTCCATAGGGATCAGTGCTGGGACCGTTGCTGTTTGTAGTATATATAAATGATTTGGAGGAAAATGTAAATGGTCTGATTAGTAAGTTTGCAGACGACACAAAGATTGGTGGAATTGCGGATAGCGATGAGGACTGTCAGAGGATACAGCAGGATTTAGATTGTTTGGAGACTTGGGCGGAGAGATGGCAGATGGAGTTTAATCCGGACAAATGTGAGGTAATGCATTTTGGAAGGTCTAATGCAGGTAGGGAATATACAGTGAATGGTAGAACCCTCAAGAGTATTGAAAGTCAGAGAGATCTAGGTGTACAGGTCCACAGGTCACTGAAAGGGGCAACACAGGTGGAGAAGGTGGTCAAGAAGGCATACGGCATGCTTGCCTTCATTTGCCGGGGCATTGAGTATAAGAATTGGCAAGTCATGTTGCAGCTGTATAGAACCTTAGTTAGGCCACACTTGGAGTATAGCGTTAAATTTTGGTCGCCACACTACCAGAAGGATGTGGAGGCTTTAGAGAGGGTGCAGAAGAGATTTACCAGAATGTTGCCTGGTATGGAGGGCATTAGCTATGAGGAGCGGTTGAATAAACTCGGTTTGTTCTCACTGGAACGAAGGAGGTTGAGGGGCGACCTGATAGAGGTCTACAAAATTATGAGGGGCATAGACAGAGTGGATAGTCAGAGGCTTTTCCCCAGGGTAGAGGGGTCAATTACTAGGGGGCATAGGTTTAAGGTGAGAGGGGCAAGGTTTAGAGTAGATGTTCGAGGCAAATTTTCCACACAGAGAGTAGTGGGTGCCTGGAACTTGCTACCGGAGGAGGTGGTGAAAGCAGGGACGATAGTGACATTTAAGGGTCATCTTGACAAATACATGAATAGGATGGGAATAGAGGGATACGGACCCAGGAAGTGTAGAAGATTGTAGTTTAGTCGGGCAGCATGGTCGGCACGGGCTTGGAGGGCCGAAGGGCCTGTTCCTGTGCTGTACATTTCTTTGTTCTTTGGGTGTGAGAAGTGTGGGCGGGGGACAACACATCGTACTCACATGTTTTGGGTTGTGAGACGTTGGAATTTTTGGGACGCAGTGTTCGGGACATTATCCAGGTTAGTGGGGCCGAGGTCAGGCCGTACCCCATGGTGGTGATCTTTGGGGGGCTACGAGGCGAAGGGGGCCGATGTCGTGGCCTTCGCCTCTCTGATTGCCCGGTGAAGGATCCTTCTGAATTGGAGGTCATAGATTCATAGAATTTACAGAGCTGAGGGGGGCCATTCGGCCCATCAGGTCTGCACCGGCCCTTGGAAAGAGCACCCTACTTAAGCCCACCCCATCCCCGTAACCCCACTTATTCTTTTGGATTGGATTGGACTAGATTTGGTTGTTGTCACGTGTACCGAGGTATAGTGAAATGTATTCTTCTGCGTGCAGCTCAAACAAATCATTTAGTACACAAAAAGAAAATACGTAATAGGGCAACACAAGGTGCATAATGGAAATACGTAAGACACAGGGACCAGGTGAAGCATACAGGAGTGTAGTATTAATCAGGTCAGTCCATAAGAGGGTTAACAGTGGGGAAGAAGCTGTTTTTGAGTCTGTTCGTGCGTGTTCTCAGACTTTTGTATCTCCTTCCCGATGGAAGAAGTTGGAAGAGTGAGTGAGCCGGTTGGGAGGGGTCAATTTATCATGGCCAATCCACCCAACCTGCACATCTTTGGACTGTGGGAGGAAACCGGAGCGCCCGGAGGAAACCCACGCAGACACGGGGAGTAGTGCAAACTCCGCACAGACAGTCGCCCGAGGCCGGGCCGGAATTGAACCTGGGACCCTGGAGCTGTGAGGCAGTAGCGCTAAACACTGTGCCGCCGGGTCGGATACACCGCGGGGGTGGCGGCCTAGCTGGGGGATTTGCACGACTTCTCCGGTTCACTCTGAGGGGGTCAGAATAGGCCTTCAAAGTGCGGTGGAGATGGGAGTGATTAAAAGGAGAAAAATTGTACAAACTGTTAACTATGTTGGTCTGTTTATTTTGCTGATATTGTGTATGTTTCAAATAAAATATCTTAAAATAAAGAGAATGGCGGAGCAGGCTCGAAGGGCCGAATGGCCTCCTCCTGCCTCTATTTTCTATGTATGTTTCTATGTATCTGGTAGCGGGAAATGAAGCAGAGCGGGCAGGAGTGAGGTGAAAATAGGGCAGCATCTTGGGAATAGTGACCATAATATTATACTCTCCAAGGTAATAATTGAAGAGGGAACAAGGCTGACGAAAACCACGCTGCCGGAATGGATGAAAGCTGCTGGGCGGGGGGGGGGGGGGTGTCTTTCAGAGGGTCGGTGCAGACTCGATAGGCAAAATGGCCTCCTTCTGCACTGCAGGGATTCCATAAAGTGCAACTCCGTACAGGAACCAAGACGTTATACTGTCAATGGAAGAGTCCTGGGGAAGATTGATGTACAGAGAGATCTGGGAGTTCAGGTCCATTGTACCCTGAAGGTGGCAACGCAGGTCGATAGTGGTCAAGAAGGCATACAGCATGCTTGCCTTCATCGGACGGGGTATTGAGTACAAGAGTCGGCAGGTCATGTTACAGTTGTATAGGACTTTGGTTAGGCCACATTTGGAATACTGCGTGCAGTTCTGGTCGCCACATTACCAGAAGGGTGTGGATGCTTTAGAGAGGGTGCAGAGGAGGTTCACCAGGATGTTGCCTGGTATGGAGGGTGCTAGCTATGAAGGAAGGTGAGTAGATTAGGATTATTTTCGTTGGAAAGACAGAGGTTGAGGGGGACCTGATTGAGGTCTACAAAATTATGAGAGGTATGGACAGGGTGGATAGCAACAAGCTTTTTCCAAGAGTGGGGGAGTCAATTACAAGGGGTCACGATTTAAATGTGAGAGGGGGAAAGTTTAAGGGAGATGTGCGTGGAACGTTTTTTACGCAGAGGGTGGTGGGTGCCTGGAACACTTTGCCAGCGGAGGTGGTAGAGGCGGGCACGATAGCATCATTTAAGATGCATCTAGACAGATATATGAACGGGCGGGGAACAGAGGGGAGTAGATCCTTGGAAAATAGGCGACAGTTTTAGATAAAGGATCTGGATCGGCGCAGGCTGGGAGGGCCGAAGAGCCTGTTCCTGTGCTGTAATTTTCTTTGTTCTTTGTTAGGGGTGATGAGGGTGGGGATGAGGCTAGTATGTGGCCGCTCTTTCTGTGTCCTCACAAGCAGAATTCTTATTGGCCAGTGGGAGGCTATTTGATCCGCCGTGTGATTTGCAGAGGGGTAGGTGAAAGATGGGAGAAGGAAGGGAGCGAGGGTGAGGGGAGGAGCTGACAGAAAGCGTGACGTACCTCCACTCCGTTGTGTGCGACTGGGCTTTGTGATTCCTCTCGGATCTCCCCTCCCTGATGCTCGATCGCGCGGCCGGTCTTGACCGCCGGACTGGCCGCCTCCGGCCGGTTTCTCTTTGGCTCCGTGGGGTCCAGCTCTTCGGGGTCCTCCTGCCCCGGCAGAAGGAATGAGTCGCCCCGCTCCAGTTTCCTCTTGCGGCGTTTTTCAGCCGAGTCTTTCCCTCGCACTCGCGCCAGTTTGCTTTCTAATTTCTCGATCTGGGTGGCGGCAAGCGGGGGGGGGGGGTTGTTTCAAAGGAGAGAAGAAAAAAAAAGGAGAGAATTATCAGAAGCCAGCCACAATGAATGTGTGCACCCCCCCCCCCCCCCACAGCAGGGAAGGCAGGCGAGTGCAGGAGCACATTCAGCCCAGCGCAACACTGCAGGCCGGAACAGTAGGTAGCACGGCGCTCACGTTACCGGAATGGGGATCCAGAAGGCTGGGGTAACGAGCCAGAGACTGAATCGCACCAGGGTGCAGGAGGGAGCTGTGCCGTTTAAATCTAATTAATTAAACGAGTCATGAGCAAAAAGGTGCTCTGAGCAATGGTGCCCAGGTAAACTACTAGACTGTTGTTTAACATCCGTCTGCGTCACCAATAACCCATTCGGAGGGGGGGGGGGGGGGGGTCTGCTGACCTTACCCAGGCGGGCCAACATGTGACTCCAGGCCCTGCACAATGTCTTCTACTCTATTTTATTCGATACATTTACAGCACCCAATTCATTTTTCCAATTAAGGGGCAGTTTAGCGAGGCCAAACCACCTACCCTGGGTTGTGGGGGTGAAACCCACGCACGCACGGGGAGAACGTGCAAACTCCACACAGACAGTGACCCAGAGCCGGGTTCGAACCTGGGACCTCGGGCACTATGCGGCAGCAGCACTAACCACTGCGCCACCGTGCTGCCCAACACATGTGCTGTACTCTTAATTGCCCCAAGGAAGACTCTCACAATGGAAAGGTATCCTGAGAATGGCAGAGGCATAAAACAGATTAAATGAGTGAGCAAAAAATTTGGCTAATGGAACACAAGATAGAAAAACGTTAAAGCATGCACTTCGATTTCACTCTGTATCTAACCCCGTGCTGTTCCTGTCCTGGGAGTGATTGATGGGGACAGTGTAGAGGGAGCTTTACTCTGTATCTAACCCCGTGCTGGACCTGTCCTGGGAGTGTTTGATGGGGACAATGTAGAGGGAGCTTTACTCTGTATCGAACCCCGTGCTGTACCTGTCCTGGGAGTGTTTGATGGGCACAGTGTCGAGGGAGCTTTACTCTGTATCTAACCCCGTGCTGTACCTGTCCTGGAAGTGTTTGATGGGGACAGTGCAGAGGGAGCTTTACTCTGTATCTACCCCCGTGCTGTACCTGGACTGGGAGTGATTGATGGGGACAGTGTAGAGGGAGCTTTACTCTGTATCTACCCCCGTGATGTACCTGTCCTGGGAGTGTTTGATGGGGACAGTGTAGAGGGAGCTTTACACTGTATCTAACTCCGTGCTGTACCTGTCCTGGGAGTGTTTGATGGGGACAGTGTAGATGGAGCTTTACTCTGTATCTAACCCTGTGCTGTACCTGTCCTGGGAATGTTTGATGGGGACAGTGTAGAGGGAGCTTTACTCTGTATCTAACCCCGTGCTGTACCTGTCCTGGGAGTGTTTGATGGGGACAGTGTAGAGGGAGCTTTACACTGTATCTAACTCCGTGCTGTACCTGTCCTGGGAGTGTTTGATGGGGACAGTGTAGAGGGAGCTTTACTCTGTATCTAACCCCGTGCTGTACCTGTCCTGGGAGTGTTTGATGGGGACAGTGTAGAGGGAGCTTTACTCTGTATCTAATCCCCTGCTGTACCTGTCCTGGGAGTGTTTGATGGGGACAATGTAGAGGGAGCTTTACTCTGTATCTAACCCCGTGCTGTACCTGTCCTGGGAGTGTTTGATGGGCACAGTGTAGAGGGAGCTTTACTCTGTATCTAACCCCGTGCTGTACCTGTCCTGGGAGTGTTTGATGGGGACAGTGCAGAGGGAGCTTTACTCTGTATCTACCCCCGTGCTGTACCTGTACTGGGAGTGATTGATGGGGACAGTGTAGAGGGAGCTTTACTCTGTATCTACCCCCGTGCTGTACCTGTCCTGGGAGTGTTTGATGGGGACAGTGTAGAGGGAGCTTTACTCTGTATCTAACCCCGTGCTGTACCCGTCCTGGGAGTGTTTGATGGGGACAGTATAGAGAGAGCTTTACTCTGTATCTAACCCCGTGCTGTGCCTGTCCTGGGAGTGTTTGATGGGGACAGTGTAGAGGGAGCTTTACTCTGGATCTAACCCCGTGCTGTCCCTGTCCTGGGAGTGTTTGATGGGGGACAGTGTAGTGGGAGCTTTACTCTGTATCTAACCACGTGCTGTACCTGTCCTGGGAGTGTTTGATGGGGACAGTGTAGAGGGAGCTTTACTCTGTATCTAACCCCGTGCTGTCCCTGTCCTGGGAGTGTTTGATGGGGGACAGTGTAGTGGGAGCTTTACTCTGTATCTAACCACGTGCTGTACCTGTCCTGGGAGTGTTTGATGGGGACAGTGTAGAGGGAGCTTTACTCTGTATCTAACCACATGCTGTGCCTGTCCTGGGAGTGTTTGATGGGGACAGTGTAGAGGGAGCTTTACTCTGTATCTAACCCCGTGCTGTACCTGTCCTGGGAGTGTTTGATGGGGACAGTGTAGAGGGAGCTTTACTCTGTATCTAACCCCGTGCTGTACCTGTCCTGGGAGTGTTTGATGGGGACAGTGTAGAGGGAGCTTTACTCTGTATCTAACCCCCTGCTGTACCTGTCCTGGGAGTGTTTGATGGGGACAGTGTAGAGGGAGCATTACTCTGTATCTAAACCCGTGCTGTGCCTGTCCTGGGAGTGATTGATGGGGACAGTGTAGAGGGAGCTTTACTCTGTATCTAACCCTGTGCTGTACCTATCCTGGGAGTGTTGGATGGGGACAGTTTAGAGGGAGCATTTCTCTGATTGGTGACAAATATGAAAAACAGTTCCTGAACTTTACTCCCCGAACAGGAGCTTCAGGAATTAATGCGCGATACAAGAGATAATGGGGTTCAAGGGGAGCAGTGAGGACTGTGTTTGTTACCTCCCTGCTGAGTTGCTCTTGCTCCCAGTGGTGACCAGGCGGTTGGATCTCTGCAGGGCAGCCAACTTGTGTCCCGCCCCCACAAACACACTCGCTCACACACAAACACAACCCCGCATGCCCATCCGTGCCAACTTACTTGCAGAAGCTTCCGGATCTTCTCACGAGGCGGCGTCCGCACAGATTGCAAGGCCCTCCAGATGTTGTGGTTTTCGTCCAGCGTCACCTCCAGCAGGTCACCATCCACCATCAGCTCCTCCAGCTGTTGCTGCACCGCCTCGGACAGCTCGACAGCAGGGCTCTCCAGGGGCAGGTTGTCCTCATCTGCAGAGTCCAGGGATAGAGTCAGCCTCATGGAAGAGCAGGATGCACAAAGCCTTTCGTATCGTCCAGCGCCCAAACGCATTCAGAAAACACAAGCCTAATGACATTTTACAGGTTTCCACCACCTTTAACTCACTCCGGAACCCCTCGATTAGATCCCAGTCTGTAACTCACTCCTGAACATCTCGATTAGATCCCAGTCTGTAACTCACTCCTGAACATCTCGATTAGATCCCAGTCTGTAACTCACTCCTGAACATCTCGATTAGATCCCAGTCTGTAACTCACACCTGAACATCTCGATTAGATCCCAGTCTGTAACTCACTCCTGAACCTCTCGATTAGATCCCAGTCTGTAACTCACTCCTGAACATCTCGATTAGATCCCAGTCTGTAACTCACTCCTGAACATCTCGATTAGATCCCAGTCTGTAACTCACTCCTGAACATCTCGATTAGATCCCAGTCTGTAACTCACACCTGAACATCTCGATTAGATCCCAGTCTGTAACTCACTCCTGAACCCCTCGATTAGATCCCAGTCTGTAACTCACTCCTGAACATCTCGATTAGATCCCAGTCTGTAACTCACTGCTGAACATCTCGATTAGATCCCAGTCTGTAACTCACTCCTGAACCCCTCGATTAGATCCCAGTCTATAACTCACTCCTGAACATCTCGATTAGATCCCAGTCTGTAACTCACTCCTGAACATCTCGATTAGACCCCAGTCTGTAACTCACTCCGGAACATCTCGATTAGACCCCAGTCTGTAACTCACTCCTGAACATCTCGATTAGACCTCAGTCTGTAATTCACTCCTGAACCCCTCTATTAGATCCCAGTCTGTAACTCACTCCTGAACATCTCGATTAGATCCCAGTCTGTAACTCACTCCTGAACATCTCGATTAGATCCCAGTCTGTAACTCACTCCTGAACCCCTCGATTAGATCCCAGTCTGTAACTCACTCCTGAACATCTCGATTAGATCCCAGTCTGTAACTCACTCCTGAACATCTCGATTAGATCCCAGTCTGTAACTCACTCCTGAACCCCTCGATTAGATCCCAGTCTGTAACTCACTCCTGAACCCCTCGATTAGACCCCAGTCTGTAACTCACTCCTGAACATCTCGATTAGACCCCAGTCTGTAACTCACTC
Organism: Scyliorhinus torazame; assembly: GCF_047496885.1. NCBI lineage: Eukaryota > Metazoa > Chordata > Chondrichthyes > Carcharhiniformes > Scyliorhinidae > Scyliorhinus > Scyliorhinus torazame. The sequence continues at coordinate 22,118,003 of NC_092728.1, forward strand.
CGGATAATCTCGATTAGATTCCAGTCTGTAACTCACTCCTGAACATCTCGATTAGATCCCAGTCTGAAACTCACTCTTGAACATCTCGATTAGATCCCAGTCTGTAACTCACTCCTGAACATCTCGATAAGACCCATCTGTAACTCACTCCTGAACATCTCGATTAGACCCCAGTCTGTAACTCACTCCTGAACATCTCGATTAGATCCCAGTCTGTAACTCACACCTGAACATATCGATTAGATCCCAGTCTGTAACTCACTCCTGAACATCTTGATTAGATCCCAGTCTGTAACTCACTCTTGAACATCTCGATTAGACCCCAGTCTGTAACTCACTCCAGAACATCTCGATTCGACCCGTCTGTAACTCACTCCTGAACATCTCGATTAGACCCCAGTCTGTAACTCACTCCTGAACCCCTCGATTAGATCCCAGTCTGTAACTCACTCCTGAACATCTCGATTAGACCCCAGTCTGTAACTCACTCCTGAACATCTCGATTAGACCCCAGTCTGTAACTCACTCCTGAACATCTCGATTAGACCCCAGTATGTAACTCACACCTGAACATCTCGATAAGATCCCAGTCTGTAACTCACACCTGAACATCTCGATTAGATGCCAGTCTGTAACTCACTCTTGAACATCTCGATTAGTTCCCAGTCTGTAACTCACTCCTGAACATCTCGATTAGACCCCAGTCTGTAAGTCACTCCTGAACATCTCGATTAGACCCCAGTCTGTAACTCACTCCTGAACCCCTCGATTAGATCCCAGTCTGTAACTCACTCCTGAACATCTCGATTAGACCCCAGTCTGTAACTCACTCCTGAACATCTCGATTAGACCTCAGTCTGTAACTCACTCCTGAACCCCTCGATTAGATCCCAGTCTGTAACTCACTCCTGAACATCTCGATTAGATCCCAGTCTGTAACTCACTCCTGAACCCCTCGATTAGATCCCAGTCTGTAACTCACTCCTGAACCCCTCGATTAGATCCCAGTCTGTAACTCACTCCTGAACATCTCGATTAGACCCCAGTCTGTAACTCACTCCTGAACATCTCGATTAGATCCCAGTCTGTAACTCACTCCTGAACTTCTCGATTAGATCCCAGTCTGTAACTCACTCCTGAACATCTCGATTAGATCCCAGTCTGTAACTCACTCCTGAACCCCTCGATTAGATCCCAGTCTGTAACTGACTCCAGAACCCCTCGATTAGATTCCAGTCTGTACCTCACTCCTGAACATCAAGATTAGATCCCAGTATGCAACTCACTCCTGAACACCTCTATTAGATCCCAGTTAGTAACTCACTCCTGAACCCCTCGATTAGATCCCAGTCTGTAACTCACTCCTGAACATCTCGATTAGACCCCAGTCTGTAACTCACTCCTGAACATCAAGATTAGATCCCAGTATGCAACTCACTCCTGAACACCTCTATTAGATCCCAGTTAGTAACTCACTCCTGAACCCCTCGATTAGATCCCAGTCTGTAACTCACTCCTGAACACCTCGATTAGATCCCAGTTAGTAACTCACTCCTGAACCCCTCAATTAGATCCCAGTCTGTAACTCACTCCTGCACATCTCGATTAGACCCCAGTCTGTAACTTACTCCTGAACATCTCGATTAGATCCCAGTCTGAAACTCACTCCGGAACATCTCGATTAGACCCCAGTCTGTAACTCACTCCTGAACATCTCGAGTAGATTCCAGTCTGAAACTCCCTCCTGAACCCCTCGATTAGACCCCAGTCTGTAACTCACTCCTGAACATCTCGATTAGACCCCAGCCTGTAACTCACTCCTGAACATCTCGATTAGATCCCAGTCTGTAACTCACTCCTGAACATCTCGATTAGACCCCAGTCTGTAACTCACTCCTGAACATCTCGATTAGACACCAGTCTGTAACTCACTCCTGAACATCTCGATTAGACCCCAGTCTGTAACTCACTCCTGAACATCTCGATTAGACCCCAGTCTGTAACTCACTCCAGAACATCTCGATTAGACCCCAGTCTGTAACTCACTCCTGAACATCTCGATTAGATCCCAGTCTGTAACTCACTCCTGAACCCCTCGATTAGACCCCAGTCTGTAACTCAATATTGAACATCTCGATTAGATCCCAGTCTGTAACTCACGCCTGAACATCTCGATTAGACCCCAGTCTGTATCTCACTCCGGAACATCTCGATTATATCCCAGTCTATAACTCACTCCTGAACATCTCGATTAGATCACAGTCTGTAACTCACTCCTGAACCCCTCGATTATACCCCAGTCTGTAACTCACTCCTGAACATCTCGATTAGATCGCAGTCTGTAACTCACTCCTGAACATCTCGATTAGACCCCAATCTGTAACTCACTCCTGAACCCCTCGATTAGATCCCAGTCTGTAACTCACTCCTGAACCCCTCGATTAGACCCCAGTCTGTAACTCACTCCTGAACCCCTCGATTAGATCCCAGTCTGTAACTCACTCCTGAACATCTCGATTAGATCCCAGTATGTAACTCACGCCTGAACACCTCTATTAGATCCCAGTTAGTAACTCACCCCTGAACCCCTCGATTAGATCCCAGTCTGTAACTCACTCCTGAACATCTCGATTAGACCCCAGTCTGTAACTCACTCCTGAACATCTCGATTAGACCCCAGTCTGTAACTCACTCCTGAACCCCTCGATTAGACCCCAGTCTGTAACTCACTCCTGAACCCCTCGATTAGATCCTAGTCTGTAACTCACTCCGGAACATCTCGATTAGACCCCAGTCTGTAACTCACTCCTGAACATCTCGATTAGATCCCAGTCTGTAACTCACTCCTGAACATCTCGATTAGACCCCAGTCTGTAACTCACTCCTGAACTTCTCGATTAGACCCCAGTCTGTAACTCACTCCTGAACCCCTCGATTAGACCGCAGTCTGTAACTCACTCCTGAACATCTCGATTAGACCCCAGCCTGTAACTCACTCCTGAACATCTCGATTAGACCCCAGCCTGTAACTCACTCCTGAACCCCTCGATTAGATCCCAGTCTGTAACTCACTCCTGAACATCTCGATTAGACCCCAGTCTGTAACTCACTCCAGAACATCTCGATTAGACCCCAGTCTGTAACTCACTCCTGAATCCCTCGATTAGATCCCAGTCTGTTACTCACTCCTGAACATCTCAATTAGATCCCAGTCTGTAACTCACTCCTGAACATCTCGATTCGATCCCAGTCTGTAACTCACTCCTGAACATCTCAATTAGATCCCAGTCAGTAACTCACTCCTGAACCCCTCGATTAGATCCCAGTCTGTAACTCACTCCTGAACATCTCAATTAGATCCCAGTCTGTAACTCACTCCTGAACCCCTCGATTAGATCCCAGTCTATTACTCACTCCTGAACATCTCAATTAGATCCCAGTCTGTAACTCACTCCTGAACATCTTGATTAGACCCCAGTCTGTAACTCACTCCTGAACATCTTGATTAGATCCCAGTCTGTAACTCACTCCTGAACATCTCAATTAGATCCCAGTCTGTAACTCACTCCTGAACATCTCGATTCGATCCCAGTCTGTAACTCACTCCTGAACATCTCAATTAGATCCCAGTCAGTAACTCACTCCTGAACCCCTCGATTAGATCCCAGTCTGTAACTCACTCCTGAACATCTCAATTAGATCCCAGTCTGTAACTCACTCCTGAACCCCTCGATTAGATCCCAGTCTATTACTCACTCCTGAACATCTCAATTAGATCCCAGTCTGTAACTCACTCCTGAACATCTTGATTAGACCCCAGTCTGTAACTCACTCCTGAACATCTTGATTAGATCCCAGTCTGTAACTCACTCCTGAACATCTCAATTAGACCTCAGTCTGTAACTCACTCCTGAACATCTCGATTAGATCCCAGTCTGTAACTCACTCCTGAACATCTCGATTAGATCCCAGTCTGTAACTCACTCCTGAACATCTCGATTAGATCCCAGTCTGTAACTCACTCCTGAACATCTCGATTAGATCCCAGTCTGTAACTCACTCCTGAACATCTCGATTAGACCTTAGTCTGTAACTCACTCCTGAACATCTCGATTAGATCCCAGTCTGTAACTCACTCCTGAACATCTCGATTAGACCTCAGTCTGTAACTCACTCCTGAACCCCTCGATTAGACCCCAGTTTGTAACTCACTCCTGGGTATCTGTTATTCTATATATAAAATGGAAACAAGGAGAAAGGGCAGGGGAAGATGGAGACAGGGCAGGACAGGCTGAGGGCGGGCAACCAAGAGCGGGACAGGCTGTGAGCGGGACAGGCCGTGAGCGGGACAAGCCACGCGTGACAGGGCGAGCGGGGTCCAGGCCGGGAGCAAGGCACAGGCCGAGCGGGGTCAGGCTGAGCGGGTACAGGCCGGGAGCGAGGGACAGGCTGAGCGGGGTACAGGCCGGGAGCGGGGGACAGGCCGAACGGGGACAGGGCGAGCGGGGACAGGCCGAGCGGGGACAGGGCGAGCGGGGACAGGGCGAGCGGGGACAGGGCGAGCGGGGACAGGGCGAGCGGGGACAGGGCGAGCGGGGACAGGGCGAGCGGGGACAGGGCGAGCTGGGTACAGGCCGGGAGCGGGGGACAGGCCGGGAGCGGGGACAGGCCGGGAGCGGGGACAGGCCGGGAGCGGGGACAGGCTGGGAGCGGGGGACAGGCCGAGCGGGGACAGGCCGAGTGGGGACAGGCCGAGCGGGGACAGGCCGAGCGGGGACAGGCCGAGCGGGGACAGGCCGAGCGGGGACAGGCCGAGCGGGGTACAGGGCGAGCGGGGACAGGGCGAGCGGGGACAGGGCGAGCGGGGACAGGGCGAGCGGGGACAGGGCGAGCTGGGTACAGGCCGGGAGCGGGGGACAGGCCGAGCGGGTACACGTCGAGATGGGAAAGGCCGGGAGCGGGGGACAGGCCGGGAGCGGGGGACAGGCCGAGCGGGGACAGGTCGAGATGGGAAAGGCCGGGAGCGGGGGACAGGCCGGGAGCGGGGGACAGGCCGGGACAGCGAGAGAGGGACAGACAGAGCGAGAGGGACAGACAGAGCGAGAGGGACAGACAGAGCGAGAGGGACAGACAGAGCGAGAGGGACAGACAGAGCGAGAGGGACAGACAGAGCGAGAGGGACAGACAGAGCGAGAGGGACAGACAGAGCGAGAGGGACAGACAGAGCGAGAGGGACAGACAGAGCGAGAGGGACAGACAGAGCGAGAGGGACAGACAGAGCGAGAGGGACAGACAGAGCGAGGGGGACAGACAGAGCGAGGGGGACAGACAGAGCGAGGGGGACAGACAGAGCGAGGGGGACAGACAGAGGGAGGGGGACAGACAGAGGGAGGGGGACAGACAGAGGGAGGGGGACAGACAGAGGGAGGGGGACAGACAGAGGGAGGGGGACAGACAGAGGGAGGGGGACAGACAGAGGGAGGGGGACAGACAGAGGGAGGGGGACAGACAGAGGGAGGGGGACAGACAGAGGGAGGGGGACAGACAGAGGGAGGGGGACAGACAGAGCGAGAGGGACAGACAGAAAGAGAGGGACAGACAGAGAGAGAGGGACAGACAGAGAAAGGGACAGACAGAGAGAGAGGGAGAGACAGAGCTAGAGGGACAGACAGAGGGCGAGGTAGAGGGACAGACAGAGCGAGAGGGACAGACAGAGAGACGGAGGGACGACAGTGGGAGAGAGAGAGGGGGGGATGACAGAGGGAGAGGGACAGACAGAGAGAGGGGGACAGACAGAGAGCGACAGACAGAGGGAGGGGGACAGACAGAGGGAGGGGGACAGACAGAGGGAGGGGGACAGACAGAGGGAGGGGGACAGACAGAGGGAGGGGGACAGACAGAGGGAGGGGGACAGACAGAGGGAGGGGGACAGACAGAGGGAGGGGGACAGACAGAGGGAGGGGGACAGACAGAGGGAGGGGGACAGACAGAGCGAGAGGGACAGACAGAAAGAGAGGGACAGACAGAGAAAGGGACAGACAGAGAGAGAGGGAGAGACAGAGCTAGAGGGACAGACAGAGGGAGAGGTAGAGGGACAGACAGAGCGAGAGGGACAGACAGAGAGACGGAGGGACGACAGTGGGAGAGAGAGAGGGGGGGATGACAGAGGGAGAGGGACAGACAGAGAGAGGGGGACAGGCAGAGAGCGAGAGGGACAGACAGAGCGAGAGGGACAGACAGAGCGAGAGGGACAGACAGAGCGAGAGGGACAGACAGAGCGAGAGGGACAGACAGAGCGAGAGGGACAGACAGAGCGAGAGGGACAGACAGAGCGAGAGGGACAGGCACAGAGAGAGAGGGACAGGCACAGAGAGAGGGACAGACACAGAGAGAGGGACAGACACAGAGAGAGGGACAGACACAGAGAGAGGGACAGACACAGAGAGAGGGACAGACACAGAGAGAGGGACAGACAGAGAGAGAGGGACAGAAAGAGAGAGAGGGACAGAAAGAGAGAGAGGGACAGACAGAGAGAGAGGGACAGACAGAGAGAGAGGGACTGACAGTGGGAGGGGGACAGACAGAGGGAGGGGGTCAGACAGAGGGAGCGGGACAGACAGAAGGAGGGGGACAGACAGAAGGAGGGGGACAGACAGAGAGAGAGGGACAGACAGCGAGAGAGGGACAGACAGCGAGAGAGGGACAGACAGAGCGAGAGGGACAGACAGAGCGAGAGGGACAGACAGAGAGAGAGGGACAGACAGAGAGAGGGAGGGACAGACAGAGAGAGGGGGACAGACAGAGGGACAGACAGAGAGAGGGGGACAGACAGAGCGAGAGGGAGTGACAGACAGAGCGAGAGGGAGGGCCAGACAGAGAGAAGGAGGGCCAGACAGAGAGAGGGAGGGCCAGACAGAGAGAGGGAGGGCCAGACAGCGAGAGGGAGGGCCAGACAGCGAGAGGGAGGGCCAGACAGCGAGAGGGAGGGCCAGACTGCGAGAGGGAGGGACAGACCGAGAGAGGGAGGGCCAGACAGCGAGAGGGAGGGCCAGACAGCGAGAGGGAGGGCCAGACAGCGAGCGGGAGGGAGAGACCGAGAGAGGGAGGGAGAGACCGAGAGAGGGAGGGAGAGACCGAGAGAGGGAGGGACAGACCGAGAGAGGGAGGGACAGACCGAGAGAGAGAGGGACAGACAGGGAGAAGGAGGGACAGACAGGGAGAAGGAGGGACAGACAGAGAGAGAGGGACAATCAGAGAGAGAGGGATAGTCAGAGAGAGAGGGATAGTCAGAGAGAGGGGGGGACAGACAGAGAGAGAGGGACAGACAGAGAGAGAGGGACAAACAGTGAGAGGGAGGGACGACAGAGAGAGAGAGGGAGGGACGACAGAGAGAGAGAGGGAGGGACGACAGAAAGAGAGAGGGAGGGACGACAGAGAGAGGGGGGGACAGACAAAGAGAGAGAGATAGACAGAGAGGGAGGGCCAGACCGAGAGAGGGAGGGCCAGACCGAGAGAGGGAGGGACAGACCGAGAGAGGGAGGGACAGACCGAGAGAGGGAGGGACAGACCGAGAGAGGGACAGTCAGAGAGAGGGAGGGACAAACAGTGAGAGGGAGGGACGACAGAGAGAGAGGGACAGACAGAGAGAGAGGGACAGACAGAGAGAGGAGGTCAGACAGAGAGAGAGGGAGAGACAGAGAGAGAGGGACAGACCGAGAGAGGGAGGGACAGACAGAGAGAGGGAGGGACAGACAGTGAGAGGGAGTGACGACAGAGAGAGGGAGGGACGACAGAGAGAGGGGGGGACAGACAAAGAGAGAGAGATAGACAGAGAAAGAGGGACAGACCTAGAGAGGAAGGGACAGACAGTGAGAGGGAGTGACGACAGAGAGAGGGAGGGACGACAGAGAGAGGGGGGGACAGACAAAGAGAGAGAGATAGACAGAGAAAGAGGGACAGACAGAGGCTGAGGGACAGTCAGAGGATGAGGGACAGTCAGAGAGAGAGGGACAGACAGAGAGAGAGGGACAGACAGAGAGAGAGGGACAGACAGAGAGAGAGGGACAGACAGAGAGAGAGGGACAGACAGAGAGAGAGGGACAGACAGAGAGAGAGGGACAGACAGAGAGAGAGGGACAGAGAGAGGGGGACAGACAGAGAGAGGGATGGCCAGACTGAGAGAGGTAGGGCCAGACAGAGAGAGGTAGGGCCAGACAGAGAGAGGTAGGGCCAGACAGAGAGAGGGAGGGACAGACCGAGAGAGGGAGGGACAGACCGAGAGAGGGAGGGACAGACCGAGAGAGGGAGGGACAGACCGAGAGAGGGAGGGACAGACCGAGAGAGGGAGGGACAGACCGAGAGAGGGAGGGACAGACCGAAAGAGGGAGGGACAGACCGAAAGAGGGAGGGACAGACCGAAAGAGGGAGGGACAGACCGAAAGAGGGAGGGACAGACCGAGAGAGGGAGGGACAGACCGAGAGAGGGAGGGACAGACAGGGAGAAGGAGGGACAAACAGAGAGAGAGGGACAGACAGAGAGAGAGGGACAGACAGAGAGAGAGGGACAGAGGGAGAGGGACAGACACAGAGAGAGGGACAGACAGCGAGAGAGGGACAGACAGCGAGAGAGGGACAGACAGCGAGAGAGGGACAGACAGCGAGAGAGGGACTGACAGCGAGAGAGGGACTGACAGCGAGAGAGGGACTGACAGCGAGAGAGGGACTGACAGAGCGAGAGAGGGACTGACAGAGCGAGAGAGGGACAGACAGAGCGAGAGAGGGACAGACAGCGAGAGAGGGACAGACAGCGAGAGAGGGACAGACAGCGAGAGAGGGACAGACAGCGAGAGAGGGACAGACAGAGCGAGAGAGGGACAGACAGAGCGAGAGAGGGACAGACAGAGCGAGAGAGGGACAGACAGAGCGAGAGAGGGACAGACAGAGCGAGAGAGGGACAGACAGAGCGAGAGAGGGACAGACAGAGCGAGAGAGGGACAGACAGAGCGAGAGAGGGACAGACAGAGCGAGAGAGGGACAGACAGAGCGAGAGAGGGACAGACAGAGCGAGAGAGGGACAGACAGAGCGAGAGAGGGACAGACAGAGCGAGAGAGGGACAGACAGAGCGAGAGAGGGACAGACAGAGCGAGAGAGGGACAGACAGAGCGAGAGAGGGACAGACAGAGCGAGAGAGGGACAGACAGAGCGAGAGAGGGACAGACAGAGAGAGCGGGACAGACAGAGAGGCAGGGACAGACAGAGAGGCAGGGACAGAGAGAGAGAGGGAGGGACGACAGAGAGAGGGGGGACAGACAAAGAGAGAGAGATAGACAGAGAGAGGGAGGGCCAGACCGAGAGAGGGAGGGACAGACCGAGAGAGGGAGGGACAAACAGTGAGAGGGAGGGACGACAGAGAGAGAGAGACAGACAGAGAGAGAGGGACAGACAGAGAGAGGAGGACAGACAGAGAGAGAGGGAGAGACAGAGAGAGAGAGAGAGAGGGACAGACCGAGAGAGGGAGGGACAGACAGTGAGAGGGAGTGACGACAGAGAGAGGGAGGGACGACAGAGAGAGGGGGGGACAGACAAAGAGAGAGAGATAGACAGAGAAAGAGGGACAGACAGAGAGAGAGGGACAGACAGAGAGAGAGGGACAGACAGAGAGAGAGGGACAGACAGAGAGAGAGGGACAGAGAGAGGGGGACAGACAGAGAGAGGGGGACAGACAGCGAGAGAGGGACAGACAGCGAGAGAGGGACAGACAGCGAGAGAGGGACAGACAGAGCGAGAGAGGGACAGACAGAGCGAGAGAGGGACAGACAGAGCGAGAGAGGGACAGACAGAGCGAGAGAGGGACAGACAGAGCGAGAGAGGGACAGACAGAGCGAGAGAGGGACAGACAGAGCGAGAGAGGGACAGACAGAGCGAGAGAGGGACAGACAGAGCGAGAGAGGGACAGACAGAGCGAGAGAGGGACAGACAGAGCGAGAGAGGGACAGACAGAGCGAGAGAGGGACAGACAGAGCGAGAGAGGGACAGACAGAGCGAGAGAGGGACAGACAGAGCGAGAGAGGGACAGACAGAGCGAGAGAGGGACAGACAGAGCGAGAGAGGGACAGACAGAGCGAGAGAGGGACAGACAGAGCGAGAGAGGGACAGACAGAGCGAGAGAGGGACAGACAGAGCGAGAGAGGGACAGACAGAGCGAGAGAGGGACAGACAGAGCGAGAGAGGGACAGACAGAGCGAGAGAGGGACAGACAGAGCGAGAGAGGGACAGACAGAGCGAGAGAGGGACAGACAGAGCGAGAGAGGGACAGACAGAGCGAGAGAGGGACAGACAGAGCGAGAGGGACAGACAGAGCGAGAGGGACAGACAGAAAGAGAGGGACAGACAGAAAGAGAGGGACAGACAGAGAGAGCGGGACAGACAGAGAAAGGGACAGACAGAGAGAGAGGGACAGACAGAGCTAGAGGGACAGACAGAGGGAGAGATAGAGGGACAGACAGAGCGAGGGAGGGACAGACAGAGAGAGGGAGGGGCAGACAGAGAGACGGAGGGACGACAGTGGGAGAGAGAGAGAGAGGGGCATGACAGAGGGAGAGGGACTGACAGATGGAGAGGGACAGTCAGAGGGAGAGGGACAGACAGAGAGCGAGAGGGACAGACAGAGAGCGAGAGGGACAGACAGAGAGCGAGAGGGACAGACAGAGAGCGAGAGGGACAGACAGAGAGCGAGAGGGACAGACAGAGAGCGAGAGGGACAGACAGAGCGAGAGGGACAGACAGAGCGAGAGGGACCGACAGAGCGAGGGGGACAGACAGAGCGAGGGGGACAGACAGAGCGAGGGGGACAGACCGAGAGAGGGAGGGCCAGACCGAGAGAGGGAGGGACAGACCGAGAGAGGGAGGGACAGACCGAGAGAGGGAGGGACAGACCGAGAGAGGGAGGGACAGAGCGAGAGAGGGAGGGACAGACCGAGAGAGGGAGGGACAGACCGAGAGAGGGAGGGACACACCGAGAGAGGGAGGGACAGACCGAGAGAGAGAGGGACAGACAGAGAGAGAGGGACAGACAGAGAGAGGGGGACAGACAGAGAGGGAGGGACAGACAGAGAGAGAGGGACAGACAGAGAGAGAGGGACAGACAGAGAGAGAGGGACAGACATGGAGAGGGACAGACATGGAGAGGGACAGACAGAGAGCGCGGGACAGAGAGATGCTCCCGGGCAGTTACCTGCTGTTTCTGTGGGACTGCTCGTTTCTTTATTTTCCGGTGACTGTTCGACTGCATCACCACCGCCCCCATCCAGCTGGAATAGAGATCAACAGATATCATGTGCTGCCAGCTGATTTGCACAGACAGCTCTGAACTCATGGCTATTTGTCAGAAATCTGACACACTCTCCGAGATAGCAACAAGCAGCTCCCAGTCAACACACAGTTCCAAGCAGAAATTGGAAACCAGGTCAATCACAGACACAGAGTTCATTCATAAAAAGCTGCTGTAGGCGGAGTGCTTGTGCAGGGACTACACAACATGGCAGATAGCACAAAGCGGGCACTCCACCAGCACTGACCCTCCGACACTGCAGCTCCACCAGCACTGACCCTCCGACAGTGCGGCGCTCCCTCAGCACTGACACTCAGACAATGCGGCGCCCCCTCAGCACTGACCTTCCCACAGTGCGGCGCTCCCTCAGCACTGACCCTCCGACAGTGCGGCGCTCCCTCAGCACTGACGCTCCGACAGTGCAACGCTCCCTCAGCACTGACACTCTGACAATGCGGCGCTCCCTCAGCACTGACCCTCCCACAGTGCGGCTCTCCCTTCGCACTGACCCTCAGACAGGGCGGTGCTCCCTCAGCACTGACCCTCCCACAGTGCGGCGCTCCCTCAGCACTGACCCTCCGACAGTGCGGCGCTCCCTCAGCACTGACACTCCGACAATGCGGCGCTCCCTCAGCACTGACACTCCGACAGTGCGGCGCTCCCTCAGCACTGACCCTCCGACAGTGCGGCGCTCCCTCAGCACTGACCCTCCGACAGTGCGGCACTCCCTCAGCACTGACCCTCCGACACTGCGGTGCTCCCTCAGCACTGACCCTCCGACAGTGCGGCGCTCCCTCAGCACTCACCCTCCGACAGTGCGGTGCTCCCTCAGCACTGACCCTCCGACAGTGCGGTGCTCCCTCAGCACTGACCCTCCGACAGTGCGGCGCTTCCTCAGTACTGGCCCTCCGACAGTGCGGTGCTCCCTCAGCACTCACCCTCCGACAGTGCGGCGCTCCCTCAGCACTCACCCTCCGACAGTGCGGTGCTCCCTCAGCACTGACCCTCCGACAGTGCGGCGCTTCCTCAGTACTGGCCCTCCGACAGTGCGGTGCTCCCTCAGCACTCACCCTCCGACAGTGCGGCGCTTCCTCAGCACGGACCCTCCGACACTGCGGCTCCCTCAGCACTGACCCTCCGGCTCCGACAGTGCGGCGCTCCCTCAGCACTGACCCTCCGACAGTGAGGCACTCCCTCAGCACTCACCCTCTGACAGTGCGGCACTCCCTCCGTACTGACTGTCTGACAGTGCTGCACTGGCACAGCAACGACCCTCCTATAGTGCTGCACTGGCACAGCAACGACCCTCCTATAGTGCTGCACTCTGTCAAAACAGACCTGCCAACAGTGCAGTGCTTTCTCAACACGGACCCTTCGATAGTAGGGCGCTTCCTCAGTACTGACCCTCCGACAGTGCGCGCTCCCTCAGCACTGACCCTCCGACAGTGAGGCACTCCCTCAGCACTGACCCTCTGACATTGCGGCGCTCCATCAGTACTGACCCTCCGACAGTGCGGCACTCCCACAGCACTGACCCTCCAATAGTGCGGCGCACCCTCAGCACTGACCCTCCATCAGCACTGACTCTCCGACAGTGCAGCACTCCCTCAGCACTGACCCTCTGACAGTGCAACATTCCATCAGCAATTACCCTTCGACAGTGCGGTGCTCCCTCAGCGCTGTCGCTCCGACAGTGCGGCACTCCCTCAGCACTGACCCTCTGACATTGCGGCACCCCCTCAGCACTGACCCTCCGACAGTGCGGCACTCCCACAGCACTGACCCTCCAATAGTGCGGCGCACCCTCAGCACTGACCCTCCGACAGTGCGGCGCTCCCTCAACACTGACCCTCCGACAGTGAGGCGCTCCCTCAGCGCTGTCGCTCCGACAGTGCGGCGCTGCCTCAGTACTGACCCTCCGACAGTGCGGCGCTCCCTAAGCACTGACCCTCCGACAGTGCAGCGCTCCCTCAGCACTGACACTCCGACAATGCGGCGCTCCCTCAGCACTGACCCTCCCACAGTGCGGCTCTCCCTCAGCACTGACCCTCAGACAGTGCGGTGCTCCCTCAGCACTGACCGTCCCACAGTGCGGCGCTCCCTCAGCACTGACCCTCCCACAGTGCGGCGCTCCCTCAGCACTGACACTCCGACAATGCGGCGCTCCCTCAGCACTGACCCTCCCACAGTGCGGCGCTCCCTCAGCACTGACACTCCGACAGTGCGGCGCTCCCTCAGCACTGACACTCCCGACAGTGCGGCGCTCCCTCAGTACTGACACTCCGACAATGCAGCGCTCCCTCAGCACTGACCCTCCGACAGTGCGGCGCTCCCTCAGTACTGACCCTCCGACAGTGTGGCGCTCCCTCAGCACTGACCCTCCGACACTGCAGCTCCACCAGCACTGACCCTCCGACAGTGCGGCGCTCCCTCAGCACGACCCTCCCACAGAGCGTCGCTCCCTCAGCACTGACCCTCCGACAGTGCGGCACTCCCTCAGCACTGACCCTCCGACAGTGCGGCGCACCCTCAGCACTGACCCTCCGACAGTGCGGCGCTCCCTCAGCACTGACCCTCTGACAGTGCGGCGCTCCCTCAGCACTGACCCTCCGACAGTGCGGCGCACCCTCAGCACTGACCCTCCGACAGTGCGGCGCTCCCTCAGCACTGACCCTCCCACAGTGCGGCGCTCCCTCAGCACTGACCCTCCGACAGTGCGGCATTCCCTCAGCACTGACCCTCCGACAGTGCGGCACTCCCTCAGCACTGACCCTCCGACAGTGCGGTGCTCCCTCAGCACTGACACTCCGACAGTGCGGCGCTCCCTCAGCACTGACCCTCCGACAGTGCGGCGCTCCCTCAGCACTGACCCTACGCCAGTGCAGCGCTCCCTCAGCACTGACCCTCCGACAGTGCGGCGCTCCCTCAGCACTGACTTTCCGACAGTGCGGCGCTCCCTCAGCACTGACCCTCCGACAGTGCGGCACTCCCTCAGCACTGACCCTCCGACAGTGCGGTGCTCCCTCAGCACTGACCCTCCGACAGTGCGGCGCTCCCTCAGCATGGACCCTCCGACACTGCGGCTCCCTCAGCACTGACCCTCCGACAGTGCGGCGCTCCCTCAGCATGGACCCTCCGACACTGCGGCTCCCTCAGCACTGACACTCCGACAGTGCGGCGCTCCCTCAGCGCTGTCGCTCCGACAGTGCGGCGCTGCCTCAGTACTGACCCTCCGACAGTGCGGCACTCCCTCAGCGCTGACCCTCCGACAGTGCGGCTCTGCCTCAATACTGACTTTCTGACAGTGTCAGTACGTCGCTCCCTCAGCCCCCATCCTGGGAGGTTTGGGTTTGGGCCAATGTTCATCTCCAGGGTGCAGATACTATATGCTGCCCCCACAGTTCGTGTAAGGAAAAACTCAGTCTGTAAATAGTTCAACTCGGGAAGGGGCCATACTGGACCTGGTATTGGGGAATGATCCCGGCCAGGTGGTTGAAGTTTCAGTCGGTGATTAATTTGGGAAACGCGATCACAATTCCATAAGTTTTAGAATACTCATGGACAAAGACGAGAGTGGTCCTAAAGATGGTGCTAAATTGGGGAAAGGCCAAGTATAACAAAATTTGGCAGGAGCTAGGGAACGTGGATTGGGAGCAGCTGTTTAAGGGTAAATCCACATTTGAAATGTGGGAGTCTTTTAAGGAAAGGCTGATTAGAGTGCAGGACAGACATGTCCCTGTGAAAATGAGGGATAGAAATGGCAAGATTAGGGAACCACGGATGACGGGTGGAATTGTGAGACTAGCTAAGATGAAAAAGGAAGCATACATAAGATCTAGGCGACTTAAAACAGATGATTCTTTGGAGGAATATCGGGAAAGTAGGACAAATCTCAAACGTGCAATAAAGAGGGCTAAAAGGGGTCATGAAATATCTTTGGCTAACAGGGTTAAGGAAAATGCCAAAGCCTTTTATTCATAAATGAGGAGCAAGAGGGTAACTAGAGAAAGGATTGGCCCACTCAAAGATAAAAGAGGGAATTTATGCGTGGAGTCAGAGGAAATGGGTGAGATTCTTGATGAGTACTTTGCATAGGTATTCACCACGGAGAGGAACATAACGGATGTTGAGGCTAGGGCTGGATGTTTAAATACTCTAGGTCAAGTAGGCATAAGGAAGGGGAGGTTTTGGGTATTCTAAAAGGCATTAAGGTGGACAAGTCCCCAGGTCCGGGTGGGATCTATCCCAGGTTACTGAGGGAAGCGAGGGAAGAAATCGCTGGGGCTTTAACAGATATCTTTGCAGCATCCTTGAGCACGGGTGAGGTCCCGGAGGACTGGAGAATTCCTAATGTTGTCCCTTTGTTTAAGAAGGGTAGCAGGGATTATCCAGGGAATTATAGACCTATAAGCTTGACGTCAGTGGTAGGCAAACTGTTGGAGAAGATACTGAGGGATAGGATCTATTCACATTTGGAAGAAAATAGACTTATCAGTGATAGGCAGCATGGTTTTGTGCAGGGAAGGTCATGTCTTACAAAACTAATAGAACTCTTTGAGGAAGTGACAAAGTTAATTGATGAGGGAAGGGCTGTAGATGTCATATACATGGACTTCAGTAAGGCGTTTGATAAAGTTTCCCATGGCAGGTTGATGGAAAAAGTGAAGTTGTATTGGGTTCAGGGTGTACTTGCTAGATGGATAAAGAACTGCCTGGGCAACAGGAGACAGAGAGTAGTGGTGGAAGGGAGTGTCTCAAAATGGAGAAAGGTGACTAGTGGTGTTCCACAGGGATCCGTGCTCGGACCACTGTTGTTAGTGATATACATAAATGATCTGGACGAAGGTATAGGCGGTCTGATTAGCAAATTTGCAGATGATACCAAGATTGGTGGAGTTGCAGATAGTGAGGAGGACTGTCAGAGAATACAGCAAAATATAGATAGATTGGAGAGTTGGGCAGAGAAATGACAGATGGAGTTCAATCCAGGCAAATGCGAGGTGATGCATTTTGGAAGATCTAATTCAAGAGCGGACTCTACGGTCAATGGAAGAGTCCTGGGGAAAATTGATGTACAGAGAGATCTGGGAGTTCAGGTCCATTGTACCCTGAAGGTGGCAACGCAGGTCGATAGAGTGGTCAAGAAGGCATACAGCATGCTTGCCTTCGTCGGACGGGGTATTGAGTACAAGAGTCGGCAGGTCATGTTACAGTTGTATAGGACTTTAGTTAGGCCACATTTGGAATACTGCGTGCAATTCTGGTCACCACATTATCAGAAGGATGTGGATGCTTTAGAGAGGGTGCAGAAGAGGTTCACCAGGATGTTGCCTGGTATGGAGGGTGCTAGCTGTGAAGAAAGGTTGAGTAGATTAGGATTATTTTCGTTGGAAAGACAGAGGTTGAGGGGGGACCTGATTGAGGTCTACAAAATTATGAGAGGTATGGACAGGGTGGATAGCAACAAGGTTTTTCCAAGAGTGGGGGTGTCAATTACAAGGGGTCACGATTTCAAGGTGAGAGGGGGAATGTTTAAGGGAGATGTGCGTGGAAAGTTTTTTATGCAGAGGGTGGTGGGTGCCTGGAACGCTTTGCCAGCGGAGGTGGTAGAGGCGGGCACGATAGCATCATTTAAGATGCATCTAGACAGATATATGAACTGGCGGGGAACAGAGGGAAGTCGATCCTTGGAAAATAGGCGACAGGTTTAGATAAAGGATCTGGATCGGCGCAGGCTGGGAGGGCCGAAGGGCCTGTTCCTGTGCTGTAATTTTCTTTGTTCTGGGGATTTCCAGTTGTATAGGGGCACGGGGCAGAGGTGCTGCCGTCCTTGTCCCTCTGCGCTGGTCATTGAACCTTTGGCCATCGTGCTCTGGGCATCGAGAGTACAGTTGGGCTTTGTCAGGGAGATAGGGAGTAAAGGGTTTTGCTGTATGCGGATGATTTGCTGCAAATCCGTAGGAATGTATGGATAAGATAATGGCCATATTGAGGAAGTTTGGTGCTTTCTCGGGAGGCCAACTGAATGTGGCAAAAAGGGCAGTGTTTCTGGTGCACGCCCAGGAGAGGAGTGAAAATTTGAGTGCCCTGCCAATTAGGCTGGCCAACAGCAGCTTTAGATACCTGGGTATTGAGGTGGCCCACGACTGGGCCACAACACGCAAGTGGAATCAGGCTTAGTGGAGGGACTGAAAGGGGATCTGAAGAGGTGGAACGCACTCCTGCTGTCACCAGCGGGGAGTGGTGCAGACCGTCAAGATGAACGTCTTCCCCAGGTTTTTGTTCGTTTTCCAGTGCCTCCCAATATTCCTGCCAAAGGCGTTCTTCCGAAGGGTGCACAGGTTAATTTCGGCATTCGTACGGGTGGCATATAGCGGATTCGGAAATCTGCTACATTACAACTAGGCGACGAATGTGGAGACGGTGCGGCAGCGGTGGGGGAGGCGGGCGGTGGGGTGGCAGAGTGGGTGCAGGTAGAGAAGACAATGCCCCCCCCCCCCTCCTCCCACTCTCCCTGGGTAAGTAGACTGTGAGTCCAGTTGTGGCATCCTCCCTAAAGATGTGGGAGGTTATCCACTTTTGGTAGCAAAAACAAGAATGGCCATAAATTAGGAGAGGGGAATGTGCAACGAGACCTGGATGTCCTCGTACACCAGTCACTGAAGGTAAGCAGGCGGTAAAGAAGGCAAATGGCATGCTGGCCTTCATAGCCAGGGGATTCGAGTACAGGAGCTGGAATGCCTTGATGCAATTATACAGGGCCTTGGCGAGGCCACACCTGGAATTCTGTGCAGTTTTGGTCTCCTTATCTGAGGAAGGATGTTTTTGCTCTAGCGGGAGTGTAGCGAAGGTTTACCGGACTGATTCCTGGGATGGCGGGAGTGACGGATGAGGAGAGATTGAATTGGTTAGGATTGTATTTGCTGGAGTTGAGAATAATGAGGGGGGATCTCATAGAAACCTATAGGACAGGACTGGACAGGGTCGATGCAGGAAGGATGGTCCCGATGGTGGGGGTGTCCAGAACCAGGGGTCACAGTCTGAGGATACGGGGTAGACCATTTCGGACAGAGACGAGGAGACATTTCCTCACCCAGAGAGTGGTCGGCCTGTGGAATTCGTTACCACAGGAAGTAGTTGAGGTCAAAATATTGTATGTTTTCAAGAAGCTGTTAGATACAGCACTCGGGGCGATGGGGATCAAAGGATATGGGGGGGGGGGGGGGGGGAGCAGGATTAAGCTATTGAGTTGGACGATCAGTCATGATCACAATGAATGGCGGAGCAGGCTCGAAGGGCCGAATGGCCTCCTCCTGCACCTATTTTCTGTATCTCGCAGGGGTGGGAGAGTTACAGCAGAGGTATCAGTTGCGGGGGGGGGGGCTCAGCTACAGGAGCATACCTTGGATAGGCTGTTGACACGGACGATTTGGGAGAGTGTAGGATTGCGGACATTTACGGGTGGCTGGTGGACAGAGAATGCGCCAACTAACGAGGTAAATTGGAAGTGGGATGAGCCGGGAATGGAATTGGGTTGGGCGCTTGGAATGAAATTATGCACCGGGTGAATGCAATGCCATCCTGTGCTGGGCAGAACCTGGCACAGTTTAATGTGGTGCATAGGGCCCATATAACGTGGGCCTATGTGAGCAGGTAGAGGACAAATGCGAGATGTAGAAGGGGGGACTGGCAAATCATGTCCGTATGTTTTGGTCATGTCCGAGACTAGTGGGTTTTTGGAGTATGATTTTTGAAGCACTGTTGGGAGATTGTGGGGGCGGCGATGTCGTCGTGCCTGCTGGTGCCGATCTTCGGAGTGTCTGAGCTACTGGAGGGGGGGAGCGGTCTCTGTAAGATGGAAGATATTCCTGTCCCTATCCGAGGACTTGTTTGGTGCCAATGGGTGGGGGTCATGGGGTGGGGGGAAGTGTTAAGGGGAGAAAAAAGGGGAAAATATGTTAAACTATGTGAATTGTGTCATGTTTTTGAAAGATGTTTTCTATACTTGGGTTTGGAATTCAAATATTTTTTCAGAAAAGCACTGACCCTCAGTTTCCACTCTCTGCCAGTGTGGCACTCCCTCAGCACTGACCCTCCGACAGTGCGGCGCTCCCTCAGCACTGACCCTCCGACAGTGCGGCGCTCCCTCAGCACTGACCCTCCGACAGTGCGGCGCTCCCTCAGCACTGACCCTCTGACAATGCGGTGCTCCCTCAGCACTGACCCTCCGACAGATCGGCGCTCCCTCAGCACTGACCCTCCAACAGTGCGGCGCTCCCTCAGCACCGACCCTCCGACAGTGCAGCGCTCCCTCAGCACCGACCCTCCAACAGTGCGGCGCTCCCTCAGTACCGACCCTCCGACAGTGCGACGCTCCCTCAGCACTGACCCTCCGACAATGCGGCGCTCCCTCAGCACTGCCCCTCCGACAGTGCGGCGCTCCCTCAGCACTGACCCTCCGACAGTGCGGTGCTCCCTCAGCACTGACCCTCCGACAGTGCGGCGCTCCCTCAGCACTGACCCTCCGACAGTGCGGCGCTCACTCAGCACCGACCTTCCGACAGTGCGGCGCTCCCTCAGCACCGACCCTCCGACAGTGCAGCGCTCCCTCAGCACCGACCCTCCAACAGTGCGGCGCTCCCTCAGTACCGACCCTCCGACAGAGCGGCGCTCGCTCAGCACCGACCCTCCGACAGTGCGGTGCTCCCTCAGATCTGACCCTCCGACAGTGCGGCGCTCCCTCAGCACTGACCCTCCGACAGTGCGGCACTCCCTCAGCACTGACCCTCCCACAGTGCGGCACGCCCTCAGCACTGACCCTCCGACAGTGCGGCGCTCCCTCAGCACCGACCCTCCGGCACTGCGGCGCTCTCTCAGAACTGACTCTCCGACAGTGTGGCACTCCCTCAGCACTGACCCTCTGGCACTGCGGCGCTCTCTCAGAACCGACCCTCCGACAGTGCGGCGCTCCCTCAGCACTGACCCTCCGGCACTGCGGCGCTCTCTCAGAACCGACCCTCCGACAGTGTGGCACTCATTCAACAACGACCCTCCGGCACTGCGGCGCTCTCTCAGAACCGACCCTCCGACAGTGCGGCACTCCCTCAGCACTGACCCTCCGACAGTGCGGCACTCCCTCAGCACTGACCCTCCGACAGTGCGGCGCTCCCTCAGCACTGACCCTCCGACAGTGCGGCGCTCCCTCAGCACTGACCCTCCGACAGTGCGGCGCTCCCTCAGTAATGGCCCTTCCGACAGTGCAGCGCTCCCTCAGCACTGACCCTCCGACAGTGCGGCGCTCCCTCAGTATTGACCCTCCGACTGTGTGGCGTTCCCTCAGCACTGACTCTCTGACAGTGTGGCGCTCCCTCAGCACTGACCTTCCGACAGTGCGGCGCTCCCTCAGCACTGACCCTCCGTCAGTGCGGCGCTCCCTCAGCACTGACCCTCCGACAGTGCGGCGCTCCCTCAGCACTGACCGTCCGACAGTGCGGCGCTCCCTCAGCACTGACCCGCCGACAGTGCGGCGCTCCCTCAGCACTGACCCCCCGACAATGCGGCGCTCCCTCAGCCCCACCCTCTGCCAGTGCGGCTCTCCCTCAGCCCCACCCTCCGACAGTGCAGCGCCCCCTCAGCCCCACCTTCTGCCACTGCGGCTCTCCCTCAGCCCCACTGTCTTGACAGTGTGGCACTCCCTCAACCCCACCCTCCGACAGTGCAGCGCCCCCTCAGCCCCACCTTCTGCCACTGCGGCTCTCCCTCAGCACCGACTATCCAACAGTTCACCCCCCTCCCCCCCACTGAGCGATGCCCAGTCATCATTTCCCGAGCCGCCTCCTTACCTTTCTCTGGTGGTTCGCCACGCGGTTCCTCTCCTTCATGGCAATGGTCTCCTTCACCACCTGGTTCTGCAGCTGCTGCCGGAGGTCCGTCAGCTGGTCCAGCAGGGCGGCCACCTCATTGGAGGCCATGGTCCGCCGGGCCCTGTCCTGCCACATGATGGCCCTCTCGGTCAGGCACTGGAGGGCCTCGCCCTCCGGCAGCCGGACTGGCAGCTTCTGCAGGGCCACCAGTAACGAGAGAATGATTTCCAGCCTGGGTCTCCGCGAACGCAAGCACAGCGGGCACAAGAACTTGGTGTCCCAGTCCCACCAGGCGGGCGAGTGCTTCTGGTGGCTCAGCTTCGGGCAGCTGGCGCACGTGCTGTGGAAACAGTCCTTGCAGAGCTCACACTGCAGCATCAAGTCGCTCGACGGCTGCCCGCACACACACATACTCGTCTCCTCGCCCTGCTTCTGCTCCGAGGGCGTTTTGGACACGTTCTTCTGTCGCAGGGCGCGGATGCCTTCCCTCTCTTTCTGATCTGCTTCTTTGAAAGCCAGAATCTGTCACGGGGGACAAGACAAAAAGTATTAAAAGAGGGAGAACAGCAAGGGCCGGGGTATCGCAAACACAAGGTACAGGAGGTAGCCATTCAGCCCCTCTCGAGCCTGTTACACAGGAACAGGAGGAGGCCCATTCAGCCCCTCTCGAGCCTGTTACACAGGAACAGGAGGAGGCCCATTCAGCCTCTCAAGCCTGTTACGCAGGAACAGGAGGAGGCCCATTCAGCCCCTCTCGAGCCTATTACACAGGAACAAGAGGAGGCCCATTCAGCCCCTCTCGAGCCTATTACACAGGAACAGGAGGAGGCCCATTCAGCCCCTCTCGAGCCTCTCACCCAGGAACAGGAGGAGGCCATTTAGCCCCTGCTGAAACTCCAATCAGTCACATCACGTCTGATCTGTATTTTCCCTCTTCATGCCTCACTTCCGTAACCCTTAATTTCTCCCAATAACCAACAAAAAACCATCAATCTCGCGGTTTGCAATTTCCAACTGACCCCTGCAGGCTCGACATGGTTATTTGTGGTGGGAGAGTTGCAAATTTCCGTTCGGGTGAGGAAGCGTTTCCTGCCGACGCCCTGGCCCTCATTTTAAGGTTTGGCCCTCACCTTGTTCTGGCCTCGCCCCCTCCACCCACCAGAGTAAACGGTCTCTCCCCAGCGACACTTCGATTCCTATCATAATTTTTAACCTTTGATCAGGACCTCCCCATAATCCTCCAAACTCAAGGCAACACAAGCCCGGTCTGGGCAACCAGCCCGTGTGATTTAACCCTTTCGAAATAGGAGGGACAAAATCTGACTCTCACTATTGATCCCGGATCCCGGATATCCTGCGCCGACAATCCCAGACCGTTAGTATCAGCTTTGTCGATGACGTTCTCCTTCGCCTTCTTCCATTTGCTCCTCCTGATATTTTCTAAACCGGTGTCAGCGCACGGACAGAGCACCTGTAAAGCCGGAATTAAAGATTAGCTCATCATTCAATCGCTCCCTCTACACTGTCCCCATCAAACATTCCCAGGACAGGTACAGCACGGGGTTAGATACAGAGTAAAGCTCCCTCTACACTGTCCCCATCAAACACTCCCAGGACAGGTACAGCACGGGGTTAGATACAGAGTAAAGCTCCCTCTACACTGTCCTCATCAAACACTCCCAGGACAGGTACAGCACGGGGTTAGATACAGAGTAAAGCTCCCTCTACACTGTCCCCATCAAACACTCCCAGGACAGGTACAGCACGGGGTTAGATACAGAGTAAAGCTCCCTCTACACTGTCCCCATCAAACACTCCCAGGACAGGTACAGCACGGGGTTAGATACAGAGTAAAGCTCCCTCTACACTGTCCTCATCAAACACTCCCAGGACAGGTACAGCACGGGGTTAGATACAGAGTAAAGCTCCCTCTACACTGTCCCCATCAAACACTCCCAGGACAGGTACAGCACGGGGTTAGATACAGAGTAAAGCTCCCTCTACACTGTCCCCATCAAACACTCCCAGGACAGGTACAGCACGGGGTTAGATACAGAGTAAAGCTCCCTCTACACTGTCCCCATCAAACACTCCCAGGACAGGTACAGCACGGGGTTAGATACAGAGTAAAGCTCCCTCTACACTGTCCCCATCAAAAACTCCCAGGACAGGTACAGCACGGGGTTAGATACAGAGTAAAGCTCCCTCTACACTGTCCCCATCAAACACTCCCAGGACAGGTACAGCACGGGGTTAGATACAGAGTAAAGCTCCCTCCACACTGTCCCCATCAAACACTCCCAGGACAGGTACAGCACGGGGTTAGATACAGAGCAAAGCTCCCTCTACACTGTCCCCATCAAACACTCCCAGGACAGGTACAGCACGGGGTTATATACAGAGTAAAGCTCCCTCCACACTGTTCCCATCACTCACTGGACAGGTACAGCAGGCGGTTAGATACAGAGTAAAATTCCCTCTATACTCTGGAGCACTTGCCTCTAATAATGTGTAACAGGAGTTCTTCTTCAGAAAGGTCTTGGTCGCTTTTTCTCTCCAGGAGTGTGCAGTTGTCACCTGACTCTCCAGATGAGGTAGTTCTTCCATTCGAACCGGTAAGTCACGACCGACTGCGACCAGTCCCTCCAGGTCATCCAGACATGGATAGTGATCTCCATTCTAGAAAAAAGATGCACTTCAGACTATGTCACTGTGACTTCCAAGTCCCTAATTTCCGAGTCAGAATGCTGTCGTACCCAAATTGCAGGTAGGAACCTCCTCTCCCCCTTCCAGCACTGTGGGAGCGCCGCACTGTAGCAGTGTCAGCACTGAGGGGATGACGCACTGTCGGAGGGTCAGTGCTGAGGGAGCGCCGTACTGTCAGTGGGTCAGTGCTGGGATTGCCGCACTGTCGGAGGGTCGGTACTGAGGGAGCGCTGCACAGTCGGAGGGTCAGTGCTGAGGGAGCGCCGCACAGTCGGAGGGTCAGTGCTGGGGGAGGGCCGCACTGTCGGAGGGTCAGTGCTGAGGGGAGCATCGCACTGTCGGAGGGTCAGTGCTGAGGGAGCACCGCACTGTCGGAGGTTCCGTGCTGAGGGAGCACCGCACTGTCGGAGGGTCAGTGCTGAGGGAGCACCGCACTGTCGGAGGGTCAGCGCTGAGGGAGCGCGGCTTTGTCAGAGGGTCAGTGCTGAGGGAGCGCTGCACTGTCTGAGGGTCAGTGCTGAGGGAGTGCCGTTTTGGCAGAGTGTCAGTGCTGAGGGAGCGCCGCACAGTCGGAGGTTCCGTGCTGAGGGAGGACCTCACAATCGGAGGGTCAGTGCTGAGGGGAGCATCGCACTGTCGGAGGGTCAGTGCTGAGGGGGCACCGCACTGTCGGAGGGTCAGTGCAGAGGGAGCACCGCACTGTCGGAGGGTCAGTGCGGAGGGAGCACCGCACTGTCGGAGGGTCAGCGCTGAGGGAGTACGGCTTTGTCAGAGGGTCAGTGCTGAGGGAGCGCTGCACTGTCTGAGGGTCAGTGCTGAGGGAGCGCCGCACTGTCGGAGGGTCAGTGCTGAGGGAGCACCGCACTGTCGGAGGTTCCGTGCTGAGGGAGCACCGCACTGTCGGAGGGTCAGTGCTGGGGGAGCGCCTCACAGTCGGAGGGTCAGTGCTGAGGGGAGCATCGCACTGCCGGAGGGTCAGTGCTGAGGGGGCACCGCACTGTCGGAGGGTCAGTGCTGAGGGAGCACCGCACTGTCGGAGGGTCAGCACTGAGGGAGTGCGGCTTTGTCAGAGGGTCAGTGCTGAGGGAGCGCTGCACTGTCTGAGGGTCAGTGCTGAGGGAGTGCCGTTTTGGCAGAGTGTCAGTGCTGAGGGAGCACCGCACTGTGGGAGGGTCAGTGCTGAGGGAGCGCCGCACAGTCGGAGGTTCCGTGCTGAGGGAGCACCTCACAGTCGGAGGGTCAGTGCTGAGGGGAGCATCGCACTGTCGGAGGGTCAGTGCTGAGGGGGCACCGCACTGTCGGCGGGTCAGTGAAGAGGGAGCACCGCACTGTCGGAGGGTCAGTGCTGAGGGAGCACCGCACTGTCGGAGGGTCAGCGCTGAGGGAGTCGGCTTTGTCAGAGGGTCAGTGCTGAGGGAGCGCTGCACTGTCTGATGGTCAGTGCTGAGGGAGCGCCGCACTGTCGGAGGGTCAGTGCTGAGGGAGCACCGCACAGTCGGAGGGTCAGTGCTGAGGGGAGCATCGCACTGTCGGAGGGTTAGTGCTGAGGGGAGCATCGCACTGTCGGAGGGTCAGAGCTGAGGGAGCATCGCACTGTCGGAGGGTCCGTGCTGAGGGAGCACTGCACTGTTGGAGGATCAGTGCTGAGGGAGTGCCTCACAGTCGGAGGGTCAGTGCTGAGGGAGCACCGCACTGTCGGAGGTTCAGTGCTGAGGGAGCACCGCACTGTCGGAGGATCAGTGCTGAGGGTGCGCCGCACTGTTGGAGGGTCAGTGCTGAGGGTGCGCCGCACTGTCGGAGTGTCAGTACCGAGTGAGCGCCACAGTATCGGTTGCCCCAGGAGATGTTAAACCAATCCTCTTCTCCCTTCTCATGGGGTTGTGAGTTGGGTACTGGAAAGATGGTGAAGAAGTTTCCAAACTACTCCCCGGTGTCTCGGGGCCAATATTTACTCTTCAACCAACTTCACAAAGGAACAGCTGATCCTAGTTGTTTATCCGATTGCCTGCTTGCGAGACCTTGCTCTGTTCAAATTGCCTGCCGCATCTCCTACACTACAACAGGGAGCACTCTTCAAAACAAAAACCTTTGTTGGCTGTGAGGCCCTTCGGGACGTCCTGAGTTAGTGAAAGGTGTTGGCGAGAGAAGCTAATCCTTTCGCGCTTTACTGGTCCTCTCCTCCCGCTGGACACTGTCCGAGTGGCAATTCCGTCATGTCCGAGGTCAGACATCTTGGAGACTGCGGTGACCTCTCGCCTGACCCCCATCGCCTTTGACCTGTGGCCACTTGATGGATTTTGTTTTGGCCGGAATCAACCGGGCCGGCCAATATGCCTGCACAGGAAGATCCCACCGGCAGCAGACCAGGCGGACGATCGGGCTGTCTGCTCATTGAGACGGGGTTCCCGCAGCCACAGGCGCGGGATCCCGCACCCCATCCTCAAAGCGGGAAGGCGGGGCATCGGGCACAGTATCCCGTCCGAGGCTCGGCACCTCCGACGGTGCGACACAGCATCAGAGCGGACCTCTGCCACTTGGGAACTCTGCAGCCGGGACCCGCCGGTTCCTCACTCAGAAACACTGCCGAGCCACAGCTGATGTACAAAGCGGGGCGCGGTAGGGTACTTGCCTGTATCTCCTCGACGTCCGCAATCCAAGCCCGTGCTTTCGCCAGCGCCTCTTTCAGGGCTAGTATGTTGGGAAGCTCGACGGGGATGTTCTCCGCTTCCTTGATGATAGCTTCCAGCGTAGCCGGCGGGTGTTTCTGCCTGCAGGTTATTCGTTAAAAACAAAACAAAACTAGGTCAATCCAGTATGGACTCAATGCAAGCCTTCGAACGAAGGAAAGACGCATCGCGAGAGCCAACAACCCTGTTGGTCCCAGTTCCAGCAACGCCCCACCGCAGAATCCCCAACATCCTCTAAAAGTACAGAAACTCATGAGAAGGCCCATTCAGCCCCTCTCGAACCTGTTACACAGGAACAGGAGGAGGCCAATTCAGCCCCTCTCGAACCTGTTACACAGGAACAGGTGGAGGCACATTCAGCCCCTCTCGAGCTTGTTACACAGGAACAGGAGGAGGCCCATTCAGCCCCTCTCGAGCCTGTTACACAGGAACAGGAGGGGGCCCATTCAGCCCCTCTCAAGTCTGTTACACAGGAACAGGAGGAGGCCCATTCAGCCCCTCTCGAGCCTGTTACACAGGAACAGGAGGAGGCCCATTCAGCCCCTCTCAAGCCTGTTACACAGGAACAGGAGGAGGCCCATTCAGCCCCTCGAGCCTGTTACACAGGAACAGGAGGCCCATTCAGCCCCTCTCGGGCCTGTTACACAGGAACAGGAGGCGGCCCATTCAGCCCCTCTCGAACCTGTTACACAGGGACAGGAGGGGGCCCATTCAGCCCCTCTCGAACCTGTTACACAGGAACAGGTGGAGGCCCATTCAGCCCCTCTCGAGCCTGTTACACAGGAACAGGAGGAGGCCCATTCAGCCCCTCGAGCCTGTTACACAGGATCAGGAGGAGGCCCATTCAGCCCCTCTCGGGCCTGTTACACAGGAACAGGAGGCGGCCCATTCAGCCCCTCTCGACCCTGTTACACAGGAACAGGAGGAGGCCCATTTAGCCCCTCTCGAACCTGTTGCACAGGAACAGGAGGAGGCCCATTCAGCCCCTCTCGAACCTGTTACACAGGAACAGGAGGAGGCCCATTCAGCCCCTCTCGAACCTGTTACATAGGAACAAGAGGAGGCCCATTCAGCCCCTCTTGAGCCTGTTACACAGGAACAGGAGGAGGCCCATTCAGCCCCTCTCAAATCTGTTACATAGGAACAGGTGGAGGCCCATTCAGCCCCTCTCGAGCTTGTTACACAGAAACAGGAGGAGGCCCATTCAGCCCCTCTCGAGCCTGTTACACAGGAACAGGAGGAGGCCCATTCAGCCCCTCTCGAGCCTGTTACACAGGAACAGGAGGAGGCCCATTCAGCCCCTCTCGAGCCTGTTACACAGGAACAGGAGGAGGCCCATTCAGCCCCTCTCGAGCCTGTTACACAAACAGGAGGAGGCCCATTCAGCCTCCTTCGAGCCTGTTACACAGGAACAAGAGGAGGTCCATTCAGCCCCTCTCGAGCCTGTTACACAGGAACAGGCCCATTCAGCCCCTCTCGAGCCTGTTACATAGGAACAGGAGGCGGCCCATTCAGCCCCTCTCGAGCCTGTTACGCAGGAACAGGAGGAGGACCATTCAGCCCCTGTCGAGCCTGTTACACAGGAACAGGAGGAGGCCCATCCAGCCCCTCTCGAGATTGTTACCCAGGACTTGTTGAGCCCCCCTATCCGCTTTGTTACACAGGAACAGGAAGTGGCCCATTCAGCTCCTCAAGCCTGTTGCAATATTCAGTCAGATCACGGCTGATCTATATCCCCCCCCCCCCACACAAACACACAGTTTTATTTGCGGCGGGAAGGATTCTAGATTTCTGCTCCCTGTGGGTGAGGATGTGACATCCTCCACTGACTGGCCTGGGTCTCATTTCAAGCTTCTTCCTGCCCCTACCCCACTGGCTTTTCTGGACTCCACCACCCCCCACCCCCCCACCCCAAAAGAGGAACCGATTCTTTCTATCAACCCTAATGCATTTTGGAAGGTCTAATGCAGGTAGGGAATATACAGTGAATGGTAGAACCCTCAAGAGTATTGAAAGTCAGAGCGATCTAGGTGTACAGGTCCCCAGGTCACTGAAAGGGGCAACACAGGTGGAGAAGGTGGTCAAGAAGGCATACGGCATGCTTGCCTTCATTGGCCGGGGCATTGAGTATAAGAATTGGCAAGTCATGTTGCAGCTGTATAGAACCTTTGTTAGGCCACACTTGGAGTATAGTGTTCAATTCTGGTCGCCACACTACCAGAAGGATGTGGAGGCTTTCGAGAGGGTGCAGAAGAGATTTACCAGAATGGTGCCTGGTATGGAGGGCATTAGCTATGAGGAGCGGTTGAATAAACTCGGTTTGTTCTCACTGGAACGACGGAGGTTGAGGGGCGACCTGATAGAGGTCTACAAAATTATGAGGGGCATAGACAGAGTGGATAGTCAGAGGCTTTTCCCCAGGGTAGAGGGGTCAATTACTAGGGGGCATAGGTTTAAGGTGCGAGGGGCAAGGTTTAGAGTAGATGTACGAGGCAAGTTTTTTTACACAGAGGGTAGTGGGTGCCTGGAACTCGCTACCGGAGGAGGTGGTGAAAGCAGGGACGATAGTGACATTTAAGGGGCATCTTGACAAATACATGAATAGGATGGGAATAGAGGGATACGGACCCAGGAAGTGTAGAAGATTGTAGTTTAGTCGGGCAGCATGGTCGGCACGGGCTTGGAGGGTCGAAGGGCCTGTTCCTGTGCTGTACTTTTCTTTGTTCTTTGTTCTATCGAATCGTTCATTCACCTTGAACCCCCTCGAACACTTTTCCCCCACCTTCCTCTTCCAAGGCTGATATACAGAACTGCCAACCTTTCCTACAATCTAGTACGAGAGGTCATAGTTTTAGGATAAGGGCGAGCAGATTTAAAACAGATGAGGTTAAATTACTTCTCTCAAGGGTAGTGAGTCTGTGGAATTGACTCCCCCAGAGTGCAGTGGATGCCGGGACATTGAGTAAATTTCAGGAAAAGGGACAGATTTTTAATTAGTAATGGGTTGAAGGGTTAAGGAGAACAGGCGGGGAAATGGAGTTGAGGCCAAGAGGAAATCAGCCATGATCGTATTGAATGGTGGGGTAGGCCCGAGGGGCAGAATGGCCCACTCCTACTTAGTTCTTATCACTGGTGATACAGCTTCCGGTGACCCTAGGGCCGGTTTAAACATGTCCCCTCCCCGCCCTCGCGGTCTCTGAATCCCGCCACATACCTGGCCTCCAGACAGATTTGAGCTTTCTCCTCCCACCGCTCGGAGATGGTGACCAGCTCCTGCAGCTCTGCCATCGCCTTCTCGACAGCCGGGTTGGGGGCCAGTTTGGAGCCAGACTCGATGAGCGGCCTCATCACATCGAGGGTGACCCGGCCAGAGGCGGCTAGGGTCTCACGCACTTGGTCCAGCCACTCGGCCTGCTGGGCTTCCTGCCGCAGCTTGGCGATCTCCGGCAGCTCCACTGCCAGCTGCCTGCCCTGCTCGATCAGCTCACGGAATTCACGGGAGTTGGGAGGCAGCTCCTTCAGGGCAGCACGGGTCTGCACCTGAAACTTCTCGATGTCTTCCAAGAGCTCCTAAAAAAAAAGAGTAAAAAGGATTCAAGTTTCTGACCACCAGCTGGCCGCCTTGCAAACCTTTGAAGTGTCGCAGCGTAATAGAGGGCCACAATCTCCGAGCAGAGTCTTGGGGTAACAAGACAGGAGCCTCTTTAGCACCACCAACATAACAAGCTCATGGTTTTAACTTCACCCTCAGTGGATCAGTAGAAGGGAACTGAAAGTACACTTTCCACCCGGCAGCATGATGCACAATCTCAGACTGTCCAGAAAGCTTGACGTACAGCACGGGGTGAGATACAGAGTAAAGCTCCCACTACACTGTCCCCATCAAACACTCCCAGGGCAGGTACAGCACGGGGTTAGATACAGAGTAAAGCTCCCTCTACACTGTCCCCATCAAACACTCCCAGGACAGGTACAGCACGGGGTTAGATACAGAGTAAAGCTCCCTCTACACTGTCCCCATCAAACACTGCCAGGACAGGGACAGCATGAGGTTAGATACAGAGTAAAGCTCCCTCTACACTGTCCCCATCAAACACTCCCAGGACAGGTACAGAACGGGGTGAGATACAGAGTAAAGCTCCCTCTACACTGTCCCCATCAATCACTCCCAGGATAGGGACAGCATGGAGTTAGATACAGAGTAAAGCTCCCTCTACACTGTCCCCATCAAACACTCCCAGGACAGGGACAGCATGGGGTTAGATACAGAGTAAAGCTCCCTCTACACTGTCCCCATCAAACACTCCCAGGACAGGGACAGCATGGGGTTAGATACAGAGTAAAGCTCCCTCTACACTGTCCCCATCAAACACTCCCAGGACAGGGACAGCATGGAGTTAGATACAGAGTAAAGCTGCCAGGATGAGATAAAGAGGATGTTTTCACGTGTGATGGGGCCATCAATATATTATTGTCACTAATAAATTGGGGTGGAATTCCAGAGACACTTCTTTACCCGGAGAGTTTGGGGAACGTTGAACACGTTTGTACAGGGAGAATATGGAACTCGCTCCCACGGGGAGTGGTGAAAATGTAGGACTCGCTCCCACGAGGAGAACGTGGGACTCGCTCCCACGGGGAGTGGGGAGAGTGTGGAACTCGCTCCCACAGGGAGTGGGGGGAATTTGGGACTCGCTGCCACGAGGAGTAAGGAGAATGTGGAACTCGCTCCCAGAGGGAGTGGGGTGAATGTGAAACTCGTTCCCACGGGGAGTGAGGAGAATGTGGAACTCGCTCCCATGGGGAGTGGGGTGAATGTGAAACTCGTTCCCACGGGGAGTGAGGAGAATGTGGACTCGCTCCCACGGAGGGTGAGGAGAATGTGGGACTCGCTCCCACGGGGAGTGGGGAGAATGTGGGACTCGCTCCCACGGGGAGTGGGGAGGATGTGGGACTCGCTCCCGCGGGGAGTGAGGAGAATGGGGAACTCGCTCCCACGGGGATTGGGAAGAATGTGGGACTCGCTTCCGCGGTGAGTGGGGCGAATGTGGGACTCGCTCCCACGGGGAGTGGGGGGAATGTGGAACTCGCTCCCACGGAGAGTGGGGGGAATGTGGGACTCGCTCCCACGGTGAGTGGGGAGAATGTGGAACTCGCTCCCACGGGGATTGGGGAGAATGTGGAACTCGCTCCCACGGGGAGTGGGGAGAATGTGGAACTCGCTCTCAGGGGGAGTGGGGAGATTGTGGAACTCGCTCCCACGAGGAGTGGGGAGAATGTGGGACTCGCTCCCACGGGGAGTGGGGAGAATGTGGAACTCGCTCCCACGGGGATTGGGGAGGATGTGGAATGTAGTGACCAGGGGCTTTTCACAGTAACTTCATTGCAGTGTTAATGTAAGCCTACTTGTGACAATAAAGGTTGTTTATTTTTTTTATTTTTTTGCCCAAAGCTAGTTACCAACCTGCATGTCCTGGATGTGGGTGATGACACAGGGCAGGCTCCGCAGTTGCTCGATGAACAGTCGCAGCTCGTCCACGGTCAGCTTGGTCGGGCGCTCGGTAATGTCCGGCTGAGGCCTAGATCAATAAGGACGACGGTCAGGCACTTTCTGGCTCTCTTTGCGAGCAATGCCCCAGCTAGAAATGCTCTACCCGACAAAGAGGCTGCCGGCCTGACTTCCGGAGGGGAACAGGGAGGGGGCGAGGAATCTATCACCGTGCTAAGTAGCGCGAGTCCCCCTCCTCAACTCGCCCCCTCTTCCCACCCCCGTCAACCAGAGGCTGGCCTGAGATGAGGAGGAATTTCTTCTCACGGAGAGGGGTGTGTCTGCGGCATTGCCCCCCCACCTGAGACAGCAGTGGCGGCTGCAGCTCATTTAATATATTCAAGGCCCAGTTAGAAAGATTTCTGATCGCCGAGGGGGTCGACAGTTAGGCGGTGAGGGGGAGGACTGACAGGAAAATGGAGTTGAGGACCAGGTCAGATACAATCTTATTTAATGCAGGACTCGAGTGACCAATGGCCGACTCCCGCTCCTAATTCTTCCTCGTCTTCCCCCCCCCCCCCCCCCCCCCCAATAGTGGGATGGATTTGTCTAAATGAATTGAGGCCCACGGTCAGGGAGGAGAGCTGCCCACTCCAAAGTGGCGGCTTCGGTCCAACCGCCGCACCAAACACCCCCCCCCCAGCAGCCCCCCGTCCCCCTCTGCCCTCCCTACCTTGCTCCCTTCCTGCTGAGGGCCAGCTGACCGGCCTCTGCCAGGCACTTCTCCGCCTCCTCGACGCTGCCCTTCAGTTGGTGGAGGAGGCCGTTCTCCGGGAATTTCTTCTCCTTGGCCTCCGTCAGCAGTGCCTTCAGATCCTCCAGCGCTGGTGGGGGAACGGGTGGAGGTGAGATGAAAGGAAAAGGCAAGATCAAAGAAAGGGAACATGTCGAGTCGGTGCCGCGCGCCGAGACACCTCTTCGTCTCGAACCGGTCTGAGCCGTTCCGCACTGCCTTCGCCGCTTTGGGTGGGACAGGGGAATACTCCCTGACCCCGCGACTCCCCAAAGCGATCGGGACAGTGGGGAAATGGCCTAGCTCCCCCACCACGACCCCCCCAACCCTCCCTCAACACCCTTTGTATCTCTGGTAATGTCATGTGAGAGTACCTTTAAGAAATGGGTGTTTAAGAAATGTAACTTTAAGAAATGGGTGTTTATCAGTGATGTCAGAGTGTGGGTGGAGCTGGGCTGTCTGTCAGCTTTTTACATTCGTTTTAGGCTGTTTGCTGCAGGGTGTTTTAGTTTTGTTTTCAGTGTTGGAGCTGAAGCCAGACCGAGCAGGTGTACTGTTGATCTCTCTGCCATGAAAAGACTATCTCTTGATCATTTGGTGAATTCAGAATTATAAATGTTTTCAGTAGTGACTTTAACCTGATGTGCTTCTGATAAAGGTTTTGTTTTTAAGTCGTATGGATGTTAAAAAGGAAAGCTTAAAGGTTTACTTAGTGTTGGAGTCTTTGGGGGTTGTATTTGAATTGATGGTTGCTAAAATGTTCACTGTATGTTTTAAAAAGGTTAACCTGAGTTCATAAAATAAACATTGTTTTGCTTTAAAAAACATTTCCATTTCTGCTGTACCACACCTGTACAGTGGGCCGTGTGCTCCCCATACCACAATCTAGTAAAAGTTGTGGGTCGGGTGAACTCCATGTTACACTTTGGGGTTCTCTAAACCCTGGCCCATAACAGTAACATTGATGAAAAGTGACCCAACAGAGAGTCTACTTCAGGGGAGGGTTGACCGGATCCTCCCCGAAGGAGATTCTGTTCTTTATTCGTTCACAGGAACGTGGGCGTCGTTGGACGAAGCCCAATGTATGTTGCTTGTCCCTGCGTTGAAGTCCGCCAGTGCTATCCCGCCCCACCCCCTCCGACTCTCACTCCCTTCCTCAGGCGCTCACCTCCCTTCCTCCGCCGAGTCCCAGCAAGGCACCGCTTGCCCCGGCACCTCCTCCCGATTCACTGACTTCCCCAATGACGGTGAAAACTCCGCCATATGCTTTTGGCATCGGTTCCCATCCTGCATTCTCCAAGCGGGTGGTTTTGTCTCACAGTTTTGTCCACCTTACCCTTACTTAGGGAGGGGATATACTCTCATCGGAGGCAATTCAAAGAAGGTTCACTTGGACCGAGTGCTGTGATTAAGGGGGTTTTGTCTGATGAGCAACGGGTTGAGCAGGTCGGGGCCCTGTACCCATCGGAGTTTAGAAGAACGAGAGGTGATCTGATTGATACATATCAGATTCTGAGGGGGGTGGTCACAGGGTGGACCCTCAGAGGCTGCTTCCCCCTCGTGATGGGAAATCTAGAACTGGAGGTCACAGTTTGCGAATAAAGGCGTCTCCCATTGAAGACGGGGTTGAGGACGAATTAATTCTGATCAAGGTGTTTAAAATGATGCAGTGGGTAGATGTAGGGAAGATGTTTTCACTTGTGTGTGTGTGTGTGTGTGTGTGTGTGTGTGTGTGTGTGTGTGTTTGGGGGGGGGGGAAGAGACCAGAGCGAGGGGGCTATCAATACACGATGGTCACTAATGAATCCAAACAATGGGGGAATTCAAGAGAAAGATCTTTACCCAGGGAGTGGGGAGAGTGTGGAACTCGCTCCCACGGGGAGTGGGGAGAGTGTGGAACTCGCTCCCACGGGGAGTGGGGAGAATGTGGGACTCGCTCCCACGGGGAGTGGGGAGAATGTGGGACTCGCTCCCACGGGGAGTGGGGAGAATGTGGGACTCGCTCCCACGGGGAGTGGGGAGAATGTGGGACTCGCTCCCACGGGGAGTGGGGAGAATGTGGGACTCGCTCCCACGGGGAGTGGAGAGAATGTGGGACTCGCTCCCTCGGGGAGTGGGGAGAATGTGGGACTCGCTCCCACGGGGAGTGGGGAGAATGTGGGACTCGCTCCCTCGGGGAGTGGGGAGAATGTGGGACTCGCTCCCACGGGGAGTGGGGAGAATGTGGGACTCGCTCCCACGGGGAGTGGGGAGAATGTGGGACTCGCTCCCACGGGGAGTGGAGAGAATGTGGGACTCGCTCCCACGGGGAGTGGGGAGAATGTGGGACTCGCTCCCACGGGGAGTGGGGAGAATGTGGGACTCGGTCCCACGGGGAGTGGGGAGAATGTGGGACTCGCTCCCACGGGGAGTGGGGAGAATGTGGGACTCGCTCCCACGGGGAGTGGAGAGAATGTGGGACTCGCTCCCACGGGGAGTGGAGAGAATGTGGGACTCGCTCCCACGGGGAGTGGGGAGAATGTGGGACTCGCTCCCACGGGGAGTGGGGAGAATGTGGGACTCGCTCCCACGGGGAGTGGAGAGAATGTGGGACTCGCTCCCACGGGGAGTGGGGAGAATGTGGGACTCGCTCCCACGGGGAGTGGAGAGAATGTGGGACTCGCTCCCACGGGGAGTGGGGAGAATGTGGGACTCGCTCCCACGGGGAGTGGGGAGAATGTGGGACTCGCTCCCACGGGGAGTGGGGGTAATGTAGGACTCGCTCCCACGGGGAGTGAGGAGAATGTGGGACTCGCTCCCACGGGGAGTGAGGAGAATGTGGGACTCGCTCCCACGGGGAGTGAGGAGAATGTGGACTCGCTCCCACGGGGAGTGGGGAGAATGTGGAACTCGCTCCCACGGGGAGTGGGGAAAATGTGGGACTCGCTCCCGCAGGGAGTGGGGAGAATGTGGGACTCGCTCCCATGGGGAGTGGGGAGAATGTGGGACTCGCTCCCACGGGGAGTGGGGAGAATGTGGGACTCGGTCCCATGGGGAGTGGGGAGAATGTGGAACTCACTCCCACGGGGAGTGGGGAGAATGTGGGACTTGCTCCCGCGGGGAGTGGGGGGGAATGTGGGACTCGCTCCCACGGGGAGTGGGGAGAATGTGGGACTCGCTCCCACGGCGAGTGGGGAGAAGGTGGGGCTCGCTCCCACGGGGAGTGGGGAGAATGCAAGACTTGTTCACACGGGGAGTGGGGAGAATGTGGGACTCGCTCCCACGGGGAGTGGGGAGAATGTGGGACTCGCTCCCACGGGGAGTAGTGAGAATGTGGGGCTCGCTCCCACGGGGAATGTGGTGAATATGGAACTCGCTCCCACGGGGAGTGGGGAGAATGTGGAATTCGCTCCCACGGGGAGTGGGGAGAATGTGGGACTTGCTCCCACGGGGAGTGGGGGTAATGTGGGACTCGCTCCCACGGGGACTGAGGAGAATGTGGGACTTGCTCCCACGGGGAGTGAGGAGAATGTGGACTCGCTCCCACGGGGAGTGGGGAGAATGTGGAACTCACTCCCACGGGGAGTGGGGCGAATGTGGGACTCGCTCCCGCGGGGAGTGGGGAGAATGTGGGACTCGCTCCCACGGGGAGTGGGGAGAATGTGGGACTCGCTCCCACGGGGAGTGGGGAGAATGTGGAACTCACTCCCACGGGGAGTGGGGAGAATGTGGGGCTCGCTCCCACGGGGATTGGGGTGAATGTGGAACTCGCTCCCACGGGGAGTGGGGAGAATGTGGAATTCGCTCCCACGGGGAGTGGGGAGAATGTGGAAGTCGCTCCCACGGGGAGTGGGGTGAATGTGGGGGCTCCCACAGGGAGTGTTGAGGGTGAAGATGTATTTTATTCTTTCCCGGATTGTGGGTGCCACTGTCCGGGCCCAGCATTCGTTGCCCATTCCTAATTGCCCCTTGAGCCGCCATCTTGAACCGCTGCAGTCCCGTGTGGTGTAGATACACCCACAGTGCTGTTAGGGAGGGAGTTCCAGGATTTGTACGGTGGAGGAACGGCTGATACATTTCCAAATCGGGATGGTGTGTGTGTATATATATCCGTGTATATATTTGGGGGAGCTCGGAGGGGGAACTTGCAGGCGGTGGGTGGTCCCCGTGGCGCGTGCTGCCCTCGTCCTTCTAGGGGGTACAGGTGGTGGGTTTGGGCGGCGCTGTCGAAGGAGCCTTGGCGAGTGGCCGCAGTGAAATGAAAATCGCTTATTGTCACAAGTAGGCTTCAAATGAAGTTACTGTGAAAAGCCCCTAGTCGCCACATTCCGGCGCCTGTTCGGGGAGGCTGGGACGGGAATTGAACCGTGCTGCTGGCCTGCCTTGGTCTGTTTTCAAAGCCAGCGATTTAGCCCTGAGCTAAACCAGCCCCTGTCCTCGGTCTGTTTGTGATGTGTGTGTCTGCGTGGGGTGGGGGGTTGGATTAGGAATTAGATAATAGTTAATATTTGCTGCATGTTTCATTATAGTTCTTGTCATGAATAAAAAGCAACTGGTGTTTAAAGGTGAAAACCTGGTGACTGTAATTATTGGGCAGCCAAGGGCCAAAGACCTCGGGTGTTTTTCTAAGAATCATTGGTGAATTGAATTGCGACTGCGAGTCAAGCGGGCTGGAATTGACCGCACACTCACCCAGGACGTCCGAACCCAATCCACTAACCATCCCGACTTGAGATATATCGGCCGTTCCTTCACTGACGCTCGGTCACAATCCTGGAACCCCCCTCCCTGACAGTGCCTTGGGTGTGGCTACACCACACGGGGACTGCAGCGGTTCCAGAAGGCAGCCCACCCACCACCTTCTCAAGGGCAATTAGGGACAGGCAACAAATGCTGGTCCAGCCATTGAAGCCCACATCCCGTAATTTTTTTAAAAATGAGGTTTCGGAGGTCACAGGGAACGAGTTATATATTTGGGGGAAGGGGAAAAGGTGGAAGCAAACGCAGATCAGTGAGTACAGGGGGCAGTGGGTGAATAGAGCTTCTTTCAGGTTCGGGCATTGGGTGGTTGTGGGGGAGTAACAGAGTGCACCAGTCAGGGCATCAACCACAGGGGCAACACATGTCTCCTTACTTTTCTTCTGTTTGTCCTCCATCTCCAGCGCTGACTTGACTTTGCTCCCCCAGGTGTCAAATGACTCAGCACGTATCTTCAGCTTATGCAGCATGGCTGGCAGCTCGTCAAGGGTGTACCGGTACCTGTCAGGAAGAAACAGGTAAGTCAGTCCACTGCACGAGGATTACTCCCGCCGCCCCCCACCCCCACCCCACCCCACCCTCTTGCCCTGACGACTGGCCCGCACAAGTTGACCGCGTTATCCGGTCTCTCACTCTTACAAGCTCGGAGCAGCAGCTAAGCCGGAGGCAGTTTTTAAAAAATATAAATTTAGAGTAGCCAATTATTTTTTCCCAATTAAGGGGCGATATAGCGTGGCCAATCCACCTCGCCTGCACATCTTTGGGCTGTGGGGGTGAGATCCACGCAGACATGGGGAGAATGTGCAAGCTCCACACGGAGTGTGACCAGGCGCAGTGCTACCAATTGCACCACCGTGCTGCCCTGGCCAGAGGCAGTTTAAAAAAAACCAAACATATATATTCTTTCATGGGGGTTGCCAGGCGACACTGGCCGTTCTCAGCATTTGTTGTCCATCCCTAATCTCCCCTCGAGAAGTTGCTGGGTGAGCCGCCATCTTGAAACGCAGCAGTTCTGTGCAGTGTAGTGTCATGTGGGAGTACCTTTAAGAAATGGGTGTTTATAAATGGGTGTGTATATAAATATCTGTAGTGAGTGTACCTTTAAGAAATGGGTGTTTATAAATGGGTGTGTATATAAATATCTGTAGTGAGTGTACCTTTAAGAAATGGGTGTTTACTACTGCAGTGATGTCAGAGAGTGGGTGGAGCTGGGCTGTTTGCTGCAGGGTGTGTTTTGTTTTTGTTTTCAGTGTTGGAGCTGAAGCCAGACCAAGCAGGTGTACTGCTGTTCTCTCTGCCATCAAAAGATTATCTCTTGATCATTTGGTGAATTCAGAATTATAAATGTTCTCAGTAGTGACTTTAACCTGATGTGCTTCTGATAAAAGGTGTTTCTTGGACCTTCTGGATGTTGTTTGGGAAGTTATTAAGGATTACTTAGTGTTGTAGTCTTTGGGGGTTGTATTTGAATTAATGGTTGCTAAGATGTTCGCTGCATGTTTTAAAAAGGTTAACTTGAGTTCATAGAATAAACATTGTTTTGCTTTAAAAAATACTTTTCCATTTCTGCTGTACCACTCCTGTAGAGTGGGCCGTGTGCTCCCCATACCACAATCTATTAAAAGTTGTGGGTCAGGTGAACTCCATGATGCGCTTTGGGGTTCTCTAAACCCAGGCCCATAACAGTATGTACATCCACAGTGCTGTTAGGGTTCTGACTCAGCGACAGTGAAGGAACGGCCGATATATTTCCAAATCGGGATGGCGTGTGTGTGTGCGCGTGGGGTGGAGCTTGGAGGGTGAACTTTCAGATGGTGGGTGCTCCCCCTGACCTCTGCTGCGCTTCTCCTTGTTGGTCAGCGGCAGGTAACCTGCGGCCCTTGGTGGTAGTGGTGGGGGGGGGGTACTTGAGGCCCATTTGAGAGCCCATAGGACATTTTGTTGACCATCGCCCATGCGTAGGGTTGCCACATTCTGCTAATTTCCATCCTCATAGTTTTCTTTCTGACTGGTTTGACTGAAGTGATACAAACTAGAGAACAGGCCGTCCTAGACTGGGTATTAAAGAACAAAGAAAAGTGCATAGAAAATAGGTGCAGGAGTAGGCCATTCAGCCCTTTGAGCCTGCACCACCATCCAATATGATCATGGCTGATCATGCAAATTCAGTATCTCACTCCCGCTTTCTCTCCATACCCCTTCATCCCTTTAGCCGCAAGGGCCACGACCAGCTCCCTCTTGAATATATCCAACAAACCGGCCCCAACAGCTTTCTGTGGGAGAGAATTCCAAAGGTTCACAACTCCATGAGAGAAGTTCTTCCTCATCTCAGTCCTGTATGGCTTACCCCTTATTCTTAGGCTGTGACCCCTAGTTCTGGATGTCCCCAACATCGGCAACATTCCTCCCGCATCTAGCCTGTCCAGTCCCATCAGGATTTTAGATGTTTCTAAGAGATCTCCTCTCATTCTTCTGAACTCCAGTGAGTGCAAACCCAGTCAATTGAGTCTTTCTTCATCTGTCAGTCCTGCCATCCCGGGATTTAGTCTGGTGAACCTTCGCTGGACACCCTCAATAGCCAGAATGTCATTCTTCAAACTAGGAGACCAAAACTGCTCACAATACTCAAGGTGTGGCCTCACCAAGGCCCTGTGTAACTGCAGCAAGACATCCCTACTCTATACTCAAATCCTCTCTCTCCGAAGGCCAGCGTGCCATTAGCTTTCCTCACCGCCTGCTGTACCTGCTTGCCGACCTTCAGCGACTGTTGCACCGGGACATCCAGGTCTCGTTGCGCTTCCCCTTTTCCGAAACTGCCACCATTCAGATAATAATCTGCCTTTCTGGTTTTGCCACCAAAGTGGATACGCTCACATTTACCCACGTTACATTGCATTTGCCCACTCAGCTAGCCTGTCCAATTCACCCTGTAGCCTCTTTGCATCCTCCTCACAGCACACACTGCCACCCAGATTAGTGTCGCCTGCAACTTGGGAAATATTGCACGCCATTCCTTCATCCAAATTATGAATGTATATTGTGAACAGCTCGGGTCCCTAGTGCGGTACCCCACTAGTCACTGCCTGCCACTCTGAAAAGGACCCGTTTATTCCCACTCTCTGCTTCCTGTCTGCCAACCAGTTATCTATCCACGTCAATACATTACCCCAAATACCATGAGCTTCAATTTTGCTCACTAATCTCTTGTGTGGGACCTTGTCAAAAGCCTTTTGAAAGTCCAGATACACAATAACCACTGGTTCACCCTTGTCCACTCTACTGGTTACATCCTCAAAAGATTCCAGATTTGTCAAGTGTGATTCCCCTTCAGTGAATCTCCGGTCCCGTCCCCACTTTCCAAATGCTCAGTTATTTCATCCTGAAATGATTGACTCCAGCATTTTCCCCACCACCAATGTCAGGCTAACCGGTCTATATTCCCGTTTTATTTACAGTGCAGAAGGAGGCCATTCGGCCTGTCGAGTCTGCACCGGCTCTTGGAAAGAGCACCCAACCCAAGCCCACACCACCCTATCCCCGTAACCCAGTAACCCCAACACTAAGGGCAATTTTGGACACTAAGGGCAATTTATCATGGCCAATCCACCTAACCTGCACATCTTTGCACTGTGGGAGGAAACCGGAGCACCCGGAGGAAACCCACGCACACACGGGGAGGATGTACAGACTCCGCACAGACAGTGACCCAAGCCGGAA
This sequence comes from Scyliorhinus torazame, assembly GCF_047496885.1. Classification (NCBI taxonomy): domain Eukaryota; kingdom Metazoa; phylum Chordata; class Chondrichthyes; order Carcharhiniformes; family Scyliorhinidae; genus Scyliorhinus; species Scyliorhinus torazame. The sequence continues at coordinate 22,159,324 of NC_092728.1, forward strand.
TCAAACCTGGGACCCTGGAGCTGTGAAGCAATTGTGCTATCCACAATGCTACTGTGCTGCCCCTTTTCTCTCTCCCTCTCTCTTCCAGAGTCTATAGAATGCTGGAAGATGATCACCAACGTGTCCACTATTTCTGGGGCCACGTCCTTAAGTACTCTGGGAGGCAGAGTATCAGGCCCTGGGGACTGATAGGGTTTTAATCCCATCAATTTCCCCACTACAATTTCCTGACGAAAAATGATTTCCTTCAGTTCCCCCTTCATGCTAGACCCTCTGTCGCCTAGTGTTTCCGGGAGGTTATTTGTGTCCTCCTCAGTGAAGACAGATCCAAAGTAATTGTTCAACTGGTCTGCCATCTCTTTGTTCCCCATTATGAATTCACCTGATTCTAACTGTAAGGGACCCACATTTGTCTTCACCGGTCTTTCTTTCTTCACATATCTTTGGACGTTTTTGCAGACAGTTTTTATGTTTTCTTCTAGCTTCCTCTCGTATTCTACTCCGATGCCAAAATTGATCTCTCAGCCGGGACCAGAGCAAGGACGGGTTTTCTGGCTGCCCGGCCTGAATTTGGTATCTTGCTGTGCGCGGACCGGGCGCTTCGGGAGGCACTTCACTGGTAGCGGAAGAGCTTTTGGCTTCTGGCAATAAACACACGACAACTACAAGACCCACTTCCCGTCGAACTTTGCGAATTTGTCAGGGGCTTAGAGTGCATGGGGGCGAGGCAGGGGGGCAGGACGGGCAGGTTCCTACCTTAGGTAGTGCCGATTGGGAGGGCAATCGCACAGATCGTCGATGTGGTAGAGGCAGACCAGCCTCTCGGGGCACTCGAAACACGCCAGCGCAGAGAGGAAGCAGGTGGTCTTGCACTTGTCGCACTGTCTCTCGTCATCTGGCAACAGTTCGAAGGCTTCGCGTTCCGCCTCCGTGATGCCCTAGAAGATAAATCGCACAGAATGTTTGATGGGGACAGTGTAGAGGGAGCTTTACTCTGTATCTAACCCCGTGCTGTACCTGTCCTGGGAGTGTTTGATGGGGACAGTGTAGAGGGAGATTTACTCTGTATCTAACCCCGTGCTGTACCTGTCCTGGGAGTGTCTGATGAGGACAGTGTAGAGGGAGCTTTACTCTGTATCTAACCCCGTGCTGTACCTGTCCTGGGAGTGTTTGATGGGGACAGTGTAGAGGGAGATTTACTCTGTATCTAACCCCGTGCTGTACCTGTCCTGGGAGTGTTTGATGGGGACAGTGTAGAGGGAGCTTTACTCTGTATCTAACCCCGTGCTGTACCTGTCCTGGGAGTGTTTGATGGGGACAGTGTAGAGGGAGCTTTACTCTGTATCTAACCCCGTCCTGTAACTGTCCTGGGTGTGCTTGATGGGGACAGTTTAGAGGGAGCTTTACTCTGTATCTAACCCCGTACTGTACCTGTCCTGGGGGTGTTTGATGAGGACAGTGTAGAGGGAGCTTTACTCTGTATCTAACCCCGTGCTGTACCTGTCCTGGGAGTGTTTGATGGGGACAGTGTAGAGGGAGGTTTACTCTGTATCTAACCCCGTCCTGTAACTGTCCTGGGTGTGCTTGATGGGGACAGTTTAGAGGGAGCTTTACTCTGTATCTAACCCCGTACTGTACCTGTCCTGGGGGTGTTTGATGAGGACAGTGTAGAGGGAGCTTTACTCTGTATCTAACCCCGTGCTGTACCTGTCCTGGGAGTGTTTGATGGGGACAGTGTAGAGGGAGCTTTACTCTGTATCTAACCCCGTGCTGTACCTGTCCTGGGAGTGTTTGATGGGGACAGTGTAGAGGGAGATTTACTCTGTATCTAACCCCGTCCTGTAACTGTCCTGGGTGTGCTTGATGGGGACAGTTTAGAGGGAGCTTTACTCTGTATCTAACCCCGTACTGTACCTGTCCTGGGGGTGTTTGATGAGGACAGTGTAGAGGGAGCTTTACTCTGTATCTAACCCCGTGCTGTACCTGTCCTGGGAGTGTTTGATGGGGACAGTGTAGAGGGAGCTTTACTCTGTATCTAACCCCGTGCTGTACCTGTCCTGGGAGTGTTTGATGGGGACAGTGTAGAGGGAGCTTTGCTCTGTATCTAACTCCGTGCTGTACCTGTCCTGGGGGTGTTTGATGGGGACAGTGTAGAGGGAGATTTACTCTGTATCCAACCCCGTGCTGTACCTGTCCTGGGTGTGCTTGATGGGGACAGTGTAGAGGGAGCTTTACTCTGTATCTAACCCCGTACTGTACCTGTCCTGGGAGTGTTTGATGGGGACAGTGTAGAGGGAGCTTTACTCTGTATCTAACCCCGTGCTGTACCTGTCCTGGGAGTGTTTGATGGGGACAGTGTAGATGGAGCTTTACTCTGTATCTAACCCCGTGCTGTACCTGTCCTGGGAGTGTTTGATGGGGACAGTGTAGAGGGAGCTTTACTCTGTATCTAACGCTGTGCTGTACCTGTCCTGGAAATGTTTGATGCGGACAGTGTAGAGGGAGCTTTACTCTGTATCTAACCCCGTGCTGTACCTGTCCTGGGAGTGTTTGATTGAGACAGTGTAGGAGGAGCTTTACTCTGTATCTAACCCCGAGCTGTACCTGTCCTGGGAGTGTTTGATGGGGACAGTGTAGAGGGAGCTTTACTCTGTATCTAACCCTGTGCTGTACCTGTCCTGGGAGTGTTTGATGGGGACAGTGTCGAGGGAGCTTTGCTCTGTATCTAGCCCTGTGCTGTACCTATCCTGGGAGTGTTTGATGTGGACAGTGTAGAGGGAGCTTTACTCTGTATCTAACCCCGTGCTGTACCTGTCCTGGGAGTGTTTGATGGGGACAGTGTAGAGGGAGCTTTACTCTGTATCTAACCCCGTGCTGTACCTGTCCTGGGAGTGTTTGATGGGGACAGTGTAGAGGGAGCTTTACTCTGTATCTAACCCCGTGCTGTACCTGTCCTGGGAGTATTTGATGGGGACAGTGTAGAGGGAGCTTTACTCTGTATCTAACCCGTGCTGTACCTGTCCTGGAATTGTTTGATGGGGACAGTGTAGAGGGAGCTTTACTCTGTATCTATCCCGTGCTGGACCTGTCCTGGGATTGTTTGATGGGAACAGTGTAGAGGGAGCTTTACTCTGTACCTAACCCCATGCTGTACCTGTCCTGGGAGTGTTTGATGGGGACAGTGTAGAGGGAGCTTTACTCTGTATCTAACCCCGTGCTGTACCTGTCCTGGGATTGTTTGATGGGGACAGTGTAGAGGGAGCTTTACTCTGTACCTAATCCCATGCTGTACCTGTCCTGGGAGTGTTTGATGGGGACAGTGTAGAGGGAGCTTTACTCTGTATCTAACCCCGTGCTGTACCTGTCCTGGGAGTGTTTGATGGGGACAGTGTAGAGGGAGCTTTACTCTGTATCTAACCCCGTGCTGTACCTGTCCCGACTTCTGCCTTGAACATACGCCCAAGATATGGCGATGGTGGAGGGTAGAGGGGGCCAGAGTGGGTCAGGCTGGAAGAGGAGTCCTGTCGGGGTTCCAGTCTGAGGTCCATGGTAATGGCCCCGCTGTCACTAGCTCTGGGGAAGTTTACGGAAAGTCCGGTGGTACAGTCGACGGTCAGGGTGTGGAATCAGCTGCAGATACACTTTTAATTGAAGGGGACGTCTGTGTTGACACCGCTGTACGGAAACCATAGGGTTCAGCCGGGGGAGATGGACGGGATGTACGGGAAGTGGAGGGTGAGGGATTTGTACTTGGAAGGGAAGTTTGCAGGTCTGGAGGAGTTGCGGGAGAGGTTTGAGTTGCCGAGGAGAAGTGAATTTAGATATGTGCAGATGAGGGACTTTGCACGGAAAGAGTGGAGGAGTTTCCCAGGCCGCCGGAGTACACCTTATTGAAGCAATGTTCCCGGATGAGTTGGGAGAGGGAAGGATTGGTGATATATACAGGTGGTTGGGGGAGCAGGGGTTGGAGGGCGCAGGTGGTGGGGTTCAAGGACAAATTGGATGAGGAGTTGGGGGTAAATAGGCCGGGGTCTGTGGTATGAGGCGATGCGGGGTGAATTTGTGAGGGTGAGCTGGATTCAGTTCCAGGTGGTGCACAGGGTACATATGACTCGGGCGAAGATGAGTGGGTCCTCCCAGGGGGTGGCCGATGGGTGAGAGAAGTGTGGGCGGGGCCGGCGAATCATGCGCACATGTTCTGGGGATGCGGGACGTTGGAGAGTTCCTGGGAGGCGGCGTTTGGGACGACGTTAAGACTGTTGGAGTGGAGGTCAGGCCGAACCCAATGGTGGTGATCTTTGGGGTCTTCGGAAGTGTCTGGGGGGGGAAGTGGGTCGATGTCGTGGCCTTGGCCGGCGAAGGATCTTGCTGAACTGGAGGCTGGACACGCAGCCGGGGGCGGCGGCCTGGCTGGGAGGCATGTACAATTTTCTTCAATTGGAAAAGATTAAATTTGAGTTGAGGGGGTCAGCGGGGGGCTACGAGATATGGTGGGGGTTGTTCATGAGGAAGGGGTGAGGGGGGGGGAAGGGAGGGGGTAGAAAGGGGCAAATTGTACAAACTGTGGACTGTGAGTTTGTGGAGTGTGTTTTTGTACATGTTGCTGTTTTATTTTACATGTTTGGAATAAAATGCATTGAAAATGAAGAACGAGGTGCGATCTCATTGGAAGGTCTGAAATTCTGAAGGGGTCTGGCTGGGGCGTCGGGAACACGGGACGGTCACAATCTCAGGATAGAGGCGGCTATTTTAGGCCGAGGCGAGGAATAAATCTCTTCGCTCCGATGGTTGGGAACCTTCGTAATTCCCGACCCGCAGAGGGAGCTCGGCCTTGGGACTATGTTCGAGGCAGAGGTCACGGGAGGTTTTCGGACATTGAGGAAATCAGGGGGGGGTGGATGATCAGCCACGACTGTGCGGAATGGGGGCGGAAGCGGACTCAAGAGGGGCTGAACGGCCTCCTCTTGCTCCTGCTTTTGTCCTAGCCACCCGGAGACGAGACGGTGTGTGCTATCCTTCACACGTTTGCAGCATAGTTCATACAGTTGATTTACCATAGATCAAGGAGGATTGGTCTAGTTTCTAACTGCCTAACAGGCTTATTTACAATGCTTAAAAATACCTCCGCAAGCACAAACTGTCTGCATCCAGGCTCATCCAGCTTCCGTGGGTCTGTTTGCTTTCCTCGGAGTCATCGCCCAGACCTAACCAACCGAGCCCCAAGAACATTAACCGCTTACCAGAATCATATAATCGAACGCAGAGCAATTGGACACAAACAATGCCAAAGTGCCAACTGGGTGAACTCATCCCACCCATAGTGCTTCCCCACCCCTACCCCCCACCCTCACGGTGCCGTACCTTCTCTAGCAGCGCCTTCCTCAGCTTCCGTTCCTCCTGCACCATAATGAACATCTCCTTGTGGACGGCTGCCGCCAGGTTCAAGTCCAGCCTCTCCGCGCAGGCTGCCATCTTGCAGACGAGCTCCTCGTGGGAGAAAACGCAGTACCTGTGCAGCCACCGGTAGTGCTCAATGCACCGGCGGCCGGCCGGCAGCTGGAAGGAAGAAGGCCAAGTTCAGTACCGACACACAACGGGAGGTCGGGCCGCGGAGGGGGGGGTGAACAGGAAGGCACAGGGTGGTGTTCGCGAGCAAACCCCCCCCCCCTTCTTCCCCCACCCCCACCACCCCCCTGTCAGCATAATTTCACTGTCCAATTAGATTGCCCGAGGGGTCGTCAAGTAGGGTGAAGCGCTGAGTAAAAAAGAGGCTAACACTGTGCCTTGAGGCATGATGGTGAAAGAGGGCAACGGCAAACCTGAATGAGACTGCCAGAGCAATCTGCAGCTCTCTGCAGAATGAATTCCATGGGAACAGACAGAATGACTACGGGCAACCGGGCAGTTTGCTGATAACACTTTTGTTTTGGAACAGCGAGAGCACGGACGAATGAGGCCGATGTGCGTCACAGGACTTTTTTTATATGAATAAACTAAAAACTAAGAGCTAAAACCTTATAAGACACAACAGCTTCCGAGATGTCAACAGTGATAACGCTGGGGTCAACGTTGGCCCGGAGTTTGGAAACTCTCAGCGCACACCCTCCAGCCTGGCCAAGTTCTCTCTATCCGGGTAGTATTATTTCGATCAAGTTGGGAGTGTTGAAACTGACGTAACGACTTAAATAAGCACATAGCTAAAGTTTTAGAGAATTAAATGAAGGCTGTATTAATTCAACTCTTGTTGTGAGGACTGATCTGTCTGTTTAGTCAGTTGCCAGCAGTGGTCACGGTAACACAAACTTTTGTATATGTATAATGAGCGATTCATTCTGGTAGTAAGAACTTTGCAAATGTAATGAATGAAGTGAAAATCTATTGTGGGTGGAGATGGTGCAAACCAGCCCCTGAGCTGCCCGCTGGTCACCAAAGAGGATCTGGGTTTATATTTGCATAAATCATTGAAGGTGGCACGCCTGTTTGAGAGCGTGGTAAAGGAAGCATATCCTAGGCTTTATCACTCGAGGGACAGAGTACAAGAGCAAGGAGGTTATGCTGAACTTGTATAAAATACCAATTGAACCCCAACTGGAGTATCGCGCTTTAGGAATGATGTGAAGGCTTTAGAGAGAGAGAGAGCAAGCATGAGAGAGAGAGAGAGACAAGAATGAGAGAAAGAGCGAGCGAGCACGAAAGAGAGAGCGCGCGCGAGGGAGGTAGGTTGGGAGGGAGGGAGGTTGGGAGGCAGGGATGGAGCGATGAAGGGAGGGAGCAAGAATCGATTGACCAGAATGGTTCCAAAAACAAGATGAGATTTGAATGAGGGGGACAGAGTGGAGAGGATGGACTGGAGTGGAGAGGGGGAGAGAGTGGAGAGGGGGAGAGAGTGGAGAGGGGGAGAGAGTGGAGAGGGGGAGAGAGTGGGGAGGGGGAGAGAGTGGGGAGGGGGAGAGAGTGGAGAGGGGGAGAGAGTGGAGAGGGGGAGAGAGTGGGGAGGGGGAGAGAGTGGAGAGGGGGAGAGAGTGGGGAGGGGGAGAGAGTGGAGAGGGGGACAGAGTGGAGAGGGGGACAGAGTGGAGAGGGGGACAGAGCGGAGAGGGGGACAGAGCGGAGAGGGGGACAGAGCGGAGAGGGGGACAGAGCGGAGAGGGGGACAGAGCGGAGAGGGGGACAGAGCGGAGAGGGGGACAGAGCGGAGAGGGGGACAGAGCGGAGAGGGGGACAGAGCGGAGAGGGGGACAGAGCGGAGAGGGGGACAGAGCGCAGAGGGGGACAGAGCGCAGAGGGGGACAGAGCGCAGAGGGGGACAGAGTGGAGAGGGGGACAGAGTGGAGAGGGGGACAGAGTGGAGAGGGGGACAGAGTGGGGATGAGAACAGAGTGGGGAGGGGGACAGAGTGGAGAGGATGGACTGGAGTGGAAAGTGGTGCTGTTCCCATTGACAGGGGGATCGACAACCAGAGCGGGACACAGATTGAAGGCGATCGGAGAAAGGAGCGACGGAGACACAAGGGAGGCTTTATCGCACAGTGAGTGGTTAGCATCTGGAAGACGCCACCTGAGAGATTGGAGGCAGGTTCAATCGAGTCTTTCCAAAGGGGGAATTGGATCAATATCTCAGAAGGGGAGAATGGGCGGGTGGAGTGGCACTGGGCAAATTGTGGGCAGCACTGCAGCACAGTGGTTAGCACAGTTGCCTCACAGCGCCAGGGTCCCAGGTTCGATTCCCGGCTTGGGTCACTGTCTGTGCGGAGTCTGCATGTTCTCCCCGTGCCTGCGTGGGTTTCCTCCGGGTGCTCCGGTTTCCTCCCACAGTCCAAAGATGTGCGGGTTAGGTGGATTGGCCGTGCTAAATTGCCCTTAGTGTCCAAAAGGTTAGGTGGGGTTGCTGGGATAGGGTGGAGGTGTGGGCTTAAGTGGGGTTCTCTTTCCAAGAGCCGGTGCAGACTCGATGGGCCGAATGGCTTCCTTCTGCACTGTAAATTCTATGATGATTCTAAATTGTTCATTCAGAGACCCAATACAGACATGAATGGGCCAAATGGCCTCCTTCGGCGGCGTAACAGCTGCGTGATTCTGTAATCCATTAGCCCCGGCTAATGCTTCGGGGGAGTGGATACGAGGGTTTGAATCCCACCACGGCAGCCAGTGGAATATAAATTCAATTGATAAAATGTGGAATTATAAAGCTCGTCTCAGTCACTGTGACCGTGAAACTATCATCGATTGTCATTAAAAAAAAAAAACACAAAATCTTTACGCTTGTTCCAAGCGACATCTATCCGTACAAAGGTACCCATTCTGCGCAACCAAAAGGAATATGTCCAAGCCGTGTGCCTTTTCTTAATTATCCATGACCTTGGGGAGCCGAGACATTCCCCTCAGTGCTTCCAGCAGGGCAGTGCCTCCATCAATCAGTGTCCACTTGCCAACCGATCAGCCCCCTTTTCGCCAGCGATATAAATTGCTGAGAGAAACTGGAATTTGGTGTTCTAGTGTTGGCCTTGATAAGTGGTAGACAAAAAACTTTTGATGTCTCTAGACAGCCAATGCTTTCCTTCAATGAAGGAATTTTAACGTTCTCACAGTAGTGCCGTCCAAATGGAAAAGGCCGAAAGGGTCAGGGAGTTGCAAAAAATCAGATGGTTAACGAGCCGGAGATGGCAGGCGGACTACACTCTCTTCCCCCCCCCCCCCCTCCCCGCCCCAGTGGGGAAAGTGACGGATACGGGTAACGGGAGGAGGGTGGGGGCAGGACGCGCGGACGTCCCGTCACGACCCGAGAGACTTGCGGCACGGAGACACAGGGCGGGAAACTCCCGAGAGTTCATAAAAGGGAATCGGAAAGCAAAAATAATGAGTAGGAAAGTTCTGCTACCACAGCGCCTGATGGAGATGCCGCCTGGAGTACAGCGGACAGGTTTGGTTTCCTTGACCAGACTTAAGATGGGGATTTACTCGCATCAGAGGCCGTTCAAGGTTCATTTGACCGACTCCTGGGATGAAGAAGGTTTGTCCGATGAGGAAAGGGTTTTGCAGGTTGGGGCCCTGCACCCATCGGAGTTCAGAAGAGCGAGAGGTGATCTTATTGAAACATATCAGATTCTGAGGGATGAATGGGTCTCCTCCCGTTCCTGTGCAACAGGCTCGAGAGGGGCTGAATGGGCCTCCTCCTGTTCCTGTGTAACAGGCTGGAGAGGGGCTGAATAGGCCTCCTCCTGTTCTTGTGTAACAGGCTCGAGAGGGGCTGAATGGGCCTTCTCCTGTTCCTGTTTAACAGGCTCGAGAGGGGCTGAATAGGCCTCCTCCTGTTCCTGTGTAACTGGCTCGAGAGGGGCTGAATAGGCCTCCTCCTGTTCTTGTGTAACAGGCTCGAGAGGGGCTTAATGGGCCTCCTCCTGTTCCTGTGTAACACGCTCGAGAGGGGCTGAATAGGCCTCCTCCTGTTCCTGTGTAACACGCTCGAGAGGGGCTGAATGGGCCTCCTCCTGTTCCTGTGTAACACGCTCGAGAGGGGCTGAATGGGCCTCCTCCTGTTCCTGTGTAACAGGCTCGAGAGGGGCTGAATGGGCCTTCTCCTGTTCCTGTTTAACAGGCTCGAGAGGGGCTGAATAGGCCTCCTCCTGTTCCTGTGTAACTGGCTCGAGAGGGGCTGAATAGGCCTCCTCCTGTTCTTGTGTAACAGGCTCGAGAGGGGCTGAATGGGCCTCCTCCTGTTCCTGTGTAACACGCTCGAGAGGGGCTGAATAGGCCTCCTCCTGTTCCTGTGTAACACGCTCGAGAGGGGCTGAATGGGCCTCCTCCTGTTCCTGTGTAACACGCTCGAGAGGGGCTGAATGGGCCTCCTCCTGTTCCTGTGTAACACGCTCGAGAGGGGCTGAATGGGCCTCCTCCTGTTCCTGTGTAACACGCTCGAGAGGGGCTGAATGGCCCTCCTCCTGTTCTTCCTGATGAAAGACAGTGTTCAGGAGCCACTAAGTGGGATTCACTAGAGGATTGCAGCTTCTGATGCAGTCTCTGAACACAGTGCAGGCTATACAGTGGAAGGGCTGAATGTCCAGGATCTGACTCTAGTTACCGTACCCAATCGGCAGTGCAGAAGTTGACAGCTTCAGCGAAGTTGTAGCCTTGATTGAAGCCACTATGGTAAGCCCTCGGAAAGGTGATGACAAATTCACCAGCACACTGGTTGGTTCTGACCACCTGAAAGAAACCAACAAATACACAATGCTGTTCATAACAAGGCAGAGCAAACAATTTGTCTGGTCAGTGAGAAGAAAACACCCAGCACAAATCACAAGGACAGGTACAACACAGGGTTAGATACAGAGTAAAGCTCCCTCCACACTGTCCCCATCAAACACTCCCAGGACTGGTGCAGCACGGGGTTAGATACAGAGTAAAGCTCCCTCCACACTGTCCCCATCAAACACTCGCAGGACAGTTACAGCACGGGGTTAGATACAGAGTAAAGCTCCCTCTACACTGTCCCCATCAAACACTCCCAGGACAGGTACAGCACGGGGTTAGACACAGAGTAAAGCTCCCTCTACACTGTCCCCATCGAACACTCCCAGGACAGGTACAGCACGGGGTTCGATACAGAGTAAAGCTCCCTCTACACTGTCCACATCAAACACTCCCAGGACAGGTACAGCACGGGGTTAGACACAGAGTAAAGCTCCCTCTACACTGTCCCCAACAAACACTCCCAGGACAGGTACAGCATGGGGTGAGATACAGAGTAAAGCTCCCTCTACACTGACCCCATCAAACACTCCCGGGACAGGTACAGCACGGGGTTAGATACAGAGTAAAGCTCCCTCTACACTGTCCCCATCAAATACTCCCAGGACAGGTACAGCACGGGGTTAGACACAGAGTAAAGCTCCCTCTACACTGCCCCAACAAACACTCCCAGGACAGGTACAGCACGGGGTTAGATACAGAGTAAAACTCCCTCTACACTATCCCCATCAAACACTCCCAGGACAGGTACAGCACGGGGTTAGATACAGAGTAAAGCTCCCTCTACACTGTCCCCATCAATCACTCCCAGGACAGGTACAGCACGGGGTTAGACACAGAGTAAAGCTCCCTCTACACTGTCCCCAACAAACACTCCCAGGACAGGTGCAGCACGGGGTTAGATACAGAGTAAAACTCCCTCTACACTGTCCCCATCAAACACTCCCAGGCCAGGTACAGCACGGGGTTAGATACAGAGTAAAGCTCCCTCGACACTGTCCCCATCAAACACTCCCAGGACAGGGACAGCACGGGGTTAGATACAGAGTAAAGCTCCCTCGACACTGTCCCCATCAAACACTCCCAGGCCAGGTACAGCACGGGGTTAGATACAGAGTAAAGCTCCCTCTACACTGCCCCAACAAACACTCCCAGGACAGGTACAGCACGGGGTTAGATACAGAGTAAAACTCCCTCTACACTATCCCCATCAAACACTCCCAGGACAGGTACAGCACGGGGTTAGATACAGAGTAAACCTCCCTCTACACTGTCCCCATCAATCACTCCCAGGACAGGTACAGCACGGGGTTAGGCACAGAGTAAAGCTCCCTCTACACTGTCCCCAACAAACACTCCCAGGACAGGTGCAGCACGGGGTTAGATACAGAGTAAAACTCCCTCTACACTGTCCCCATCAAACACTCCCAGGACAGGGACAGCACGGGGTTAGATACAGAGTAAAGCTCCCTCAACACTGTTATGGGCCAGGGTTTAGAGAGCCCCAAAGTGTATCATGGAGTTCACCTGTCCCACAACGTTTACTAGATTGTGGTATGGGGAGCACACGGCCCACTCTACAGGTGTGGGACAGCAGAAATGGAAAAGTATTTTTTAAAGCAAAACAATATTTATTCTGTGAACTCAAGTTAACCTTTTTAAAACATACAGTGAACATCTTAGCAACCATCAATTCAAATACACCCCCCAAAGAATACAACACTAAGTAATTCTTAATAAACAACATCCAGAAGACCCAAGAAACACCTTTTAACAGAAGCACATCAGGTTAAAGTCACTACTGAGAACATTTATAATTCTGAATTCACCAAGTGATCAAGAGATAGTGGGGGCGATTCTCCCAAATGGCGTGCAAGTGTTCGCGCCGTCGCGTTTCACGACAGCGCGAACCGGGCCCGGGTACGACCAATTCTGTCACCCACAGGGAGCCAGCACGGCGCTGGAGTGGTTCAGGCCGCTCCAGCCTCCTTTCCCGGCGGCAGATGGGCGCCGCGCCAACCTGCACATGCGCGGGGGACTTCTTTAGCGCACCGGCCCCAACTCAACATGGCGTAGGTGTTCAGCGGCCGGCTGCGCAGGGAAGTAAGCCGCCGCCGAGTGGTGGGCTCGGATCGCGGGCCACACCCCATCGGAACCCCCCTCCCCCCCCGCCCCCGGTGAATGTGAAGGATCCCCCCCCCACACAGGCCGCCCCCCCCCCCCCCCGACCGTTCGCGCAGAGTTCCCGCCGGCAGCGACCTGGGGTGAACGGCACCGGTGGGACTCTGTCGTGTCCGCGTGGCCGCTCGGCCCATCCGGGCCAGAGAATCAGCAGTCCCGCCGATTCCAGCGGTCCGCGGCGCCCCAAACGTGCCGGCGCAAATGGCGCCGATTCTGCACACCTCGGAGAATCGCGCGCCGGCGTCGAGGCGTCGTGGCGCGGTTGCGGCGATTTTGCAGCCCTGCGCGAGGCTTCGAGAATCGCCCCCAGTCTTTTCATCGCAGAGATATCAACAGTACACCTGCTCTGACTGGCTTCAGCTCCAACACTGAAAACGAAACTAAAACACACCCTGCAGCAAACAGCCTAAAATGAAAGTAAAAAGCTGACAGACAGCCCAGCTCCACCCACTCTCTGACATCACTGCAGTAGTAAATACCCATTTCTTAAAGGCACTCTCACTACAGATATTTAAATACACACCCATTTATAAAAGGTACTCTCACTACAGATATTTAAATACACACCCATTTATAAACACCCATTTCTTAAAGGTACTCTCACGACAGATATTTAAATACACACCCATTTATAAACACACATTTCTTAAAGGCACTTTCACTACAGATATTTAAATACACACCCATTTATTAACACCCATTTCTTAAAGGTACTCTCACATGACACCTCCCAAGAAAAAATAATAAACCATCAACTTCAAGATGGTTTCATTTTTCACCTTTTCACTATCCTTTAAGAAATGCACACAGTAAATATACTTTTTTGTTTAAAAAAACAACACACGCAAACAGGTATAATAATATAGACTATTTTTTCCCGTTCTTCTTCCTCCAACTGAAACTCCTTCTCAATTGACAGTCTCTTTGAACAAGAAGGTCTCTGCACCATCCGTCCATTTCTCTTTAAAGTCAGATACTTCAGTTCAATCTGATCACAGAGTCCCTTGTAATTCTCCAACACAGGAGCATTGGTTATCACTGCTTTCAGGCAGTCAAATGCGTGTCGAAAGTCCGCTGTCCATTGAAATTTTCGACGTTTCTTCAGCAAGTCCATCAGTGGAGCAACCACACTAGAAAACGTTTGCACAAATGTTCGATCAAATTCACTCATGCCAAGAAATCGCATTATTTCCCTGTCTCGAGGGTATTGAAAACTTCTCAATAACTGTTGGTTTTCACATCCCGTGGGACCATTCGCCCCTGCCCGATTTTATGGCCAAGGAAAGTGAGTTGGGCTTTTCCAAATTCACTTTTAGCTAGGTTTACCACCAAACCCGCCTCCTGAAGTCGATCGAATTACTCCATCAGCTGTTTTAAATGTTCTTTCCATGTCTGGCTGAAAATTACCAGATCGTCGATGTATACCGCACAATTGGGTAATCCTGAAACAACTTTGTTAGTTAATCGTTGAAATGTGGCTGGGGCGTTTTTCATGCCAAATGGCATAACTTTGAATTGGTATATACCATCTGGAGTCACAAAAGCTGAAATCTCCTTCGCCCTTTCGGATAAACGTACCTGCCAGTAACCTTTAAGTAAATCCAGTTTGGAATTAAAAACTGATTGTCCCACATTCTCAATGCAATCCTCCAAACGTGGGATAGGATAAGAGTCTGTTCTTGTAACTGCATTAACCTTTCTATAGTCCACACACAACTGTTGGGTACCGTCTGGTTTAGGCACCATCACTATGGGTGAGCTCCATTGGCTGCAACCCACTTCAATTATGCCATTTTTAAGCATACTCTCAATCTCTTTGTTAACCTGTGCCAATTTTAAAGGGTTAAGTCTATATGGATGTTGTTTAATTGGAACAGCATTTCCCACATCTACATCATGTATAGCCAATTTAGTACTTCCCAATTTATCTCCACAAATATGCCCATGTGATATCAATAACTCTTTCAGGTCAGTCCATTTTTCCTCTGGAAGGTAACTCAACACTTTATCCCAATTTTTAAGAAAATCCTCGTTTTCCAATTTAATTTGAGGGATGTCGAATTTACAGTCATCTGGATTTGGTTCGTCACTTTGAGTTAGAATCATTAAAACTTCCTCCTTTTTCTCTCCTTCCCTTTCAAAGTACCTTTTAAGCATATTCACATGACACACTCGGTGAGTTTTCCTTCTATCTGGTGTTTTTACCACATTATTCTGTTATGGGCCAGGGTTTAGAGAATCCCAAAGTGTATCATGGAGTTCACCTGACCCACAACTTTTAATAGATTGTGGTATGGGGAGCACACGGCCCACTCTCCAGGTGTGGTACAGCAGAAATGGAAAAGTATTTTTTAGAGCAAATCAATGTTTATTCTATGAACTCAAGTTAACCTTTTTGAAACATACAGTGAACATCTTAGCAACCATCAATTCAAATACAACCCCAAAGAATACAACACTAAGTAATCCTGAATAACTTCCCAAACAACATCCAGAAGGCCCAAGAAACACCTTTTAACATAAGAACATTAGGTTTACATTTACTACTGAGAACATTTATAATTCTGAATTCGCCAAATGATCAAGAGATAGTCTTTTCATGGCAGAGAGATCAACAGTACACCTGCTCGGTCTGGCTTCAGCTCCAACACTGAAATCAAAACTAAAACACACCCTGCAGCAAACAGCCTAAAATGTAAGTAAAAAGCGGAGACAGCCCAGCTCCACCCAGCATCTGACATCACTGCAGTAGTAAATGCCCATTTCTTAAAGGTACTCTCACGACAGATATTATAATACACACCCATTTATAAACACCCATTTCTTAAAGGTACTCTCACATGACAACTGTCCCCATCAAACACTCCCAGGACAGGTACAACACGGGGTGAGATACAGAGTAAAGCGCCCTCTACACTGTCCCTATCAAACACTCCCAGGACAGGTACAGCACGGGGTTAGATACAGAGTAAAGCTCCCTCTACACTGTCCCCATCAGACACTCCCAGGACAGGTACAGCTCGGGGTTAGATACAGAGTAAAGCTGCCTCTACACTGTCCACATCAAACACTCCCAGGACAGGTACAGCACGGGGTTAGATACAGAGTAAAGCTCCCTCTACACTGTCCCCATCAAACACTCCCAGGACAGGTACAGCACGGGATTAGATACAGAGTAAAGCTCCCTCTACACTGTCCCCATCAAACACTCCGAGGACAGGTACAGTGCGGGGTTAGATACAGAGTAAAGCTCCCTCTACACTGTCCCCATCAAACACTCCCAGGACAGGTACAGCACGGGGTTAGATACAGAGTTAAGCTCCCTCTACACTGTCATCGTCAAACAAGTATTGCACAGGTATAGATACAGATAACGCTCCCTCGGGTTGGCACGGTGGTTAGCACTGCTGCCTCATGGTTTGATTCCTGCCTTGGGTCATTGTCCGTGTGGAGTTTTCACATTCTGCCCGTCTCTGCGTGGGTCTCAGCCCTACAACCTCTCCACAGGATTTCCAGCCTTTGACCTGCTCTGGTAGCCTCGGGATTTACACCCAGCTGACAATACTTTTGGTTCCATGAGGCAATTGTGTCACGCTATTCATCGTGGTTCCCGTTACGGCCCTGGTGAAGGGCTGAGGAGCCGACCGGGGCAGAGGTGAGCTTCTCAACCTCTGGAGCCGCCGACTACCTGTCACGCAAACATGACCCCCGTCGGAGGGGTTGTGAAGATGCACCTGGGAGGGGAAGGGGGTTAAGAAAGGATATCGACGCCAGCAAGAGGGGCTGTCGAACATTTGTGCCTTGCACGCATCAGACAGAGACAAGAATGGCAAATGTTCGAGGGACCGTCGGTGCAATGCTGCAACAGAAAGGGATGCAGCTGATTGGTCCTGACGAATGCTCCCCCCCACCCCCCGTAACCGAGACATGTCCACCCCCCCCCTCCCCTCCGTAACCGAGACAGGTCCACCCCCGCAACCGAGACAGGTCTACCCCCCTCCGTAACCGAGACAGGTCCACCCCCCCAACTCCCTCCGTAACAGAGACAGGTCCACCCCCCCCCCCCTCCGTAACCGAGACAGGTCTACCCCTCCCCCCCGTAACCGAGACAGGTCCACCCTCCCCCTCCGTAACCAAGACAGGTCCACCCCCCCCCCCCCGTAACCGAGACAGGTCCACCCCCCCTCCCTCCCCTCCGTAACTGAGACAGGTCCACCCCCCCCTCCCTCCCCTCCGTAACCGAGACAGGTCCACCCCCGCCCCCTCCCCTCCGTAACCGAGACAGGTCCACCCCCCCCTCCCTCCCCTCCGTAACCGAGACAGGTCTACCCCCGCCCCCTCCCCTCCGTAACCGAGACAGGTCCACCCCCCCCCCTCCGTAACCGAGACAGGTCCACCCCCGCCCCCTCCGTAACTGAGACAGGTCCACCCCCCCCTCCCTCCCCTCCGTAACCGAGACAGGTCCACCCCCCCCTCCCTCCCCTCCGTAACCGAGACAGGTCCACCCCCCCTCCCTCCCCTCCGTACCCGAGACAGGTCCACCCCCCCCCTCCGTAACTGAGACAGGTCCACCCCCCCTCCGTAACCGAGACAGGTCCACCCCCCCCTCCCTCCCCTCCATAACCGAGACAGGTCCACCCCCGCCCCCTCCCCTCCGTAACCGAGACAGGTCCACCCCCCCCCCTCCGTAACTGAGACAGGTCCACCCCCCCCTCCGTAACCGAGACAGGTCAAACCCCCCCCCCCTCCCTCCCCTCCGTAACCGAGACAGGTCCACCCCCCCCTCCCTCCCCTCCGTAACCGAGACAGGTCCACCCCCCCTCCCTCCCCTCCGTAACCGAGACAGGTCCACCCCCCCCTCCCTCCCCTCCGTAACCGAGACAGGTCCACCCCGCCCCCTCCCCTCCGTAACTGAGACAGGTCCACCCCCCCCTCCGTAACTGAGACAGGTCCACCCCCCCCTCCCTCCCCTCCGTAACCGAGACAGGTCCACCCCCCCCTCCGTAACCGAGACAGGTCCACCCCCCCCTCCCCTCCGTAACCGAGACAGGTCCACCCCCCCCACCCCCCCGTAACTGAGACAGGTCCACCCCCGCCCCCTCCCCTCCGTAACTGAGACAGGTACACCCCCCCCTCCGTAACTGAGACAGGTCCACCCCCCCTCCCTCCCCTCCGTAACCGAGACAGGTCCACCCCCCCCTCCGTAACCGAGACAGGTCCACTCCCCCCTCCCTCCCCTCCGTAACCGAGGCAGGTCCACCCCCCCCACCCCCCCGTAACTGAGACAGGTCCACCCCCCCCTCCGTAACCGAGACAGGTCCACCCCCCCCTCCCTCCCCTCCGTAACCGAGACAGGTCCACCCCCGCCCCCTCCCCTCCCCTCCGTAACCGAGACAGGTCCACCCCCGCCCCCTCCCCTCCGTAACCGAGACAGGTCCACCCCCCCCCTCCGTAACTGAGACAGTTCCACCCCCCCTCCCTCCCCTCCGTAACCGAGACAGGTCCACCCCCGCCCCCTCCCCTCCGTAACCGAGACAGGTCCACCCCCTCCTCCGTAACCGAGACAGGTCCTTACCGGCACTCCATGCGACATGAGGATGTTGGGGTTCATGATGGTGACCAGTTGGTGGAGGAGGTCGGGCTGACTCTCGAACAGCTCTGGCGTCAACTTCTTCATCACTGCCTCCAACTGCTCCGCTGCGTAGGAGGGAACGCCGTACCAGGTCTTCGGCTCGCCCCTGAGGGGGGTGGGGTGGAGGGGGAGAGAGAGAGAGAACAGGTAAAAGGAAGGATGAAGGGAATGAAGGATATTGGTCCCGGGTAATCCCACTGCACACTCTCGCTCTCTCCCCCACCCCCCACCCCACCACACCACACCTCCACAAACACAGGCTGAATCCCTCCTGCCCAAGAGCACCCCCTCACCCCGCCGTCACACACAATTTAACTTTCATTTGCTGTCCGTGCTTTCTACCAGTAAATAAGATTATCTCATCTACTCAGTGGAGAACCAGGTCATTCAGCATCTCTGCTCCGTGCGAGTATTCCTGCCCTTCTCTACGTCGACCCTGTCACTACCCCTTCATCATTTTGGACATGGTGTTCAGGTCACCCCTCGGCCATCACTTTCCCAGAACTGTGCACAGTATTCCGAATGAGACACGGAGACAGGATCTGCACACAGTATTCCAAGTGGGATACAGAGACCGGAACTGTACACAGTATTCCGAGTGGGCTAGGGAGACAGGAACCGTGCACAGTATTCCAAGTGGAATAGGGAGACCGGAATTGTACTCGGTATTCCAAGTAGGATAAGGACACCGGAACTGTGCGCAGTATTTCAAATGGGATACGGAGACCGGAAGTGTGCACAGTATTCCAAGTGGGATAGGGAGACCGGAACTGTACGCAGTATTGCGAGTGGGATACGGAGACAGCTACGTGCGCAGTATTCCAATTGGGACAGGGAAACGGGAACTGTGCGCAGTATTCCAATTGGGACAGGGAAACCGGAACTGTGCGCAGTATTCAGAGTGGGATACGGAGACCGAACTGTGCGCAGTATTCCAAGTGGGACAGGGAGACCGGAACTGCCGGCGGTATTCCAAGTGGGATTGGGAGGACCGGATCTTGTGCACAGTATTCCGAGTGGATAGGGAGACGGGAACTGTGCACAGTATTCCGAGTGGGACAGGGAGACCGGAACTGTGCACAGTATTCCGAGTGGGGTAGGGAGACCGGATCTGAGCACAGTATTCCGAGTGGGACAGGGAGACCGGAACTGTGCGCAGTATTCCGAGTGGGATAGGGAGACCGGAACTGCGCGCAGTATTCCAAGTGGGATAGGGAGACCGGAACTGTGCACAGTGTTGAGACTGGATAGGGAGACCGAACCGTGCGCAGTATTCCGAGTGGGACAGGGAGACCGGAACTGTGCACAGTATTCAGTGTGGATACGGAGACCGGAACTGCGCGCAGTATTCCGAGTGGGGTAGGGAGACCGGATCTGAGCACAGTATTCCGAGTGCGACAGGGAGACCGGAACCGTGCGCAGTATCCGAGTGGGATAGGGAGACCGGAACTGTGCACAGTATTCCGAGTGGGACAGGGAGACCGGAACTGTGCGCAGTATTCCGAGTGGGACAGGGAGACCGGAACTGCGCGCAGTATTCCGAGTGGGATAGGGAGACCGGAACTGTGCACCTAGTATTCCTAGTGGGACAGGAGGACCGGATCTGTGCGCAGTATTTCCGAGTGGGACAGGGAGACCGGAACTGCGTGCAGTATTCCGAGTGGGGATAGGGAGACCGGAACTGTGCACAGTATTCCGAGTGGGACAGGGAGACCAGAACTGCGCGCAGTATTCCGAGTGGGATAGGGAGACCGGAACTGTGCGCAGTATTCCGAGTGGGACAGGGAGACCGGAACTGTGCGCAGTATTCCGAGTGGGACAGGGAGACCGGAACTGTGCGCAGTATTCCAAGTGGGACAGGGAGACCGGAACTGCGCGCGGTATTCCAAGTGGGATTGGGAGACCGGATCTGTGCACAGTATTCCGAGTGGGACAGGGAGACCAGAACTGCGCGCAGTATTCCGAGTGGGATAGGGAGACCGGAACTGTGCACAGTATTCCGAGTGGGATAGGGAGACCAGAACTGTGCACAGTATTCCGAGTGGGATAGGGAGACCGGAACTGCGCGCAGTATTCCAAGTGGGATAGGGAGACCGGAACTGTGCACAGTGTTGAGACTGGGATAGGGAGACCGGAACCGTGCGCAGTATTCCGAGTGGGACAGGGAGACCGGAACTGTGCACAGTATTCAGTGTGGGATACGGAGACCGGAACTGCGCGCAGTATTCCGAGTGGGGTAGGGAGACCGGATCTGAGCACAGTATTCCGAGTGGGACAGGAGACCGGACTGTGTGCAGTATTCCGAGTGGGATAGGGAGACCGGAACTGTGCACAGTATTCCGAGTGGGACAGGGAGACCGGAACTGTGCGCAGTATTCCGAGTGGGACAGGGAGGGACCGGAACTGTGCACAGTATTCCGAGTGGGATAGGGAGGACCGGAACTGTGCGCAGTATTCCGAGTGGGACAGGGAGACCGGAACTGCGCGCAGTATTCCGAGTGGGATAGGGAGACCGGAACTGTGCACAGTATTCCGAGTGGGACAGGGAGACCGGAACTGTGCGCAGTATTCCAAGTGGGATAGGGAGACCGGAAACTGTGCGCAGTATTCCGAGTGGGACAGGGAGACCGGAACTGCGCGCAGTATTCCGAGTGGGATAGGGAGACCGGAACTGTGCACAGTATTCCAAGTGGGACAGGGAGACCGGAACTGCGCGCAGTATTCAAAGTGGGATAGGGTGACCGGAACTGCGTGCAGTATTCCGAGTGGGATAGGGAGACCGGA